>NC_080089.1:50591684-50891684 GCF_950005125.1 Chionomys nivalis | reverse complement strand
CCGATGGAGCAAGGTCCCACAGGGCAAAGTGTGGGTGGAAGGTCAAACCGGTTGGGTCAGGATGCAGAGAGATGGTGGTGGTTGCTAGGTACAGAACTGGGCATTGAGGACAGTTTCCTGGGAGGTAGGAGATTATTGCCGTGGAAAGAAAGGGTCTGTTGGGTTTCAAAGATGACTAAAGAATTCAGAGTTATTGTCTTTGTCTGCAGTACCTGTACCCACCTGACATATATATTTTCTGTGCTTTTTGTAAGCAATTTTTAAAATTAGAATGCATTGATTGTATATAAATCAATTGTATGGAAGCTCTGTTTTGATTAGTCTTTTCTAGAGTCTAAAGCCAACCTCTGTGTGTGGTCCTGCCAATTCTAAATTTAGAAGCCAGTTTGTCATCAGAGCTGAAGTCTACGCTAACAGTGAAGTATGTCCTTGTCTAACATGACAGTGACTTAAGCAGCTAAACCACCCACCCCTTGGAGACAGGTGCTGTATTATTCCTTTTGGTGGGTGACTGGCAAGTACTTCTGGTATACCCTTGTGTGTTTTCATAGATAAAAATAATACATAAGGGGTCACCACTTTCTTCATAGCTTTTACTCCTTATGTCAGGTACTATTTACAGAGTTCATTCATTAGCTTAGATCTCAAGTTTCAATTAGAGGGGAAAATATCCTTCACTGAATAAGGCTATGACTTTCAATGAACTCAGCAGACTCTATTTTAAAATTTATTGAGATTTAATTCACATACAGTAGAATACAGAGATCTTAAAGGTTAAGTTGGAAGACTTTGTTTTGTTATGAAGGATCTTGAAGGAGGCCACAAATTCAGATCCTCTTGCCTCAGGTACAGTAGGAAGCTGGCTAAGTTAGAAGCATTTTGACACTTGAAAATATATATGTAACTACTTCCCAAATAAGGCAGAACATGTCCATCACCCTAGAAGTCCCCTTGTACCTTTGCTATACATTAGTATTTCTGCTCTTGAGCTTCACATACAGGGACTCATGGAGTATGGTGGTTTGAATGAGAACGGCCCCTATAGGACCATATATTTGAATGTTTGGTCCTCAATTACTGGAACTGTTTGGGGAAAATCAGGAGGTATGTCCTTGTTGGAGGAGGTGTGTCACTGGGGGTGGGCTTTGAGGTTTCAAAAGCCCATGCCAGACTGGCTGCTTGTTCTCCCTCCCACTTTTCTTCCCTCCTACCTTCTGTCCCCTCCCTCTCCTTCCCACTATCCCTTACCCTTGGCCTGAGGTATCAGATATAAACTCTAGCTGCTGTTTCAGCACCATGCCTAACTGCCACAACATGGACTAAATAACCCTCTGAAACTTTAAGAAAATTCCAAATTAGATGCTTTCTTCTATAAGTTGCCTTGGCTAGAGCATTTTATCACATAGTAGAACAGTAACTAAGACAGTACTAAGGACTGGGGTATTGTCATGACAGGCCTGATCATGCTACTTGGTGGTAGAATGTAGACTTTAGGACTTTGGATTAGGAAAGTAGTTAAATGTCATACCCCCCCCTCTGTCTTTCTGTCTTTATCTCTCTCCCTCCCTCTCTCCGTCCCTGCATCCCTCTGTCCGTCCCTCCCTCCATCCATCTGTCTGTCCGTCCCTCCCTCCCTTTCTCTTTCTCTCTTTCTCTTCTGCTGCTCCTGTCCCCAGAGGCCAGTTCCCCCTTCCCTCTTTTTACATTCCCCTTCCACATGAACTCTGTTGCACGGCGTCTTTCTCTCACGTGCCACTTTTTTCTAAATTACAACGTTGGTTCCCTGACCGGGAAAGGTTTTCCTTGTGCTTCCTCCTTGCCGCAGGCAGTTTGAAGCATGGCAGGATCCTGGAGCCTGGTCCACATATGACAGCCTTGCTTCTCTGGATCGCTGGGTCCCTCTGTCCAAAACCAGCATGGTTGGTGAGGCCCTCCCTTTTTCTACTTCTGCTGTTTCCTGAGTGAGGTATTTTGTCTCTCGAGCATGATTTTTTTTTTTTTTTTTTTTTTTTGTCTTTTGACTTCATTAAGTCCTGGTACCAGGCAGCCACAGCTCTCTTGGGCTCAGAGCCCTCGGCCCCCACCCTTTGTGTGATGACTCACTTGGATCCTTGGGTCCTTTGCCGGCCGCTCCTTGAGTGACGACGACTCTCTGGGGCAGCTTGTGTTTTTCTTGTTCAGTTCTTGCTTGATCAAAAGTTTGTATCTCATTCTGCCTCACTCATGGGGAATAAGCCTACCAAAAATCTGCTTCCCAGCACTCTAGATCTTGAAACTTTACGGGGCCTTTGCAACATTCTGCCAGGGATCCTGCTGGATGGAAGGAGGGGTCACCCTTTCACCCTTTTACTCTTCCGCTCCCCCCAGTAAACCTCTTACACTAACTGTTGTGTGCAGTATGTTTGCTCAGTGACAGAGCTCATTTTAGGCTGGGACCCTACGCCCCTGCCCCACTCCTTTCCACTTGCAGCAAATCTGCTTTCTTGCTCACCGGAGGCTTCACCTTCTGTTCAATATTGGCATTTGGGTCTCCCCTAACCATTCCCCTGGATGTGAGGCTTCCTTTCTGGAGCACAGTCCTCTCCTGGCCTTCTGGCTTTTCTCGAAGTACTGGTAGCAGGTGACTGTGTCTCTCTTGGGCTCAGAGTCCTTGGTCCCTGCTTTGTAAGCCCGGGGGAACACAAATCAGCCCGTGCCATCTTGAGATGGACCTATCTGAATTCCTGGGACGCTAAGAATTGGAGACCCTTGGGTCTGTCTTCTCTGCCGCACTCTAGGGAACTGTGGCCATCATTTTCCCACTCACTGTCTAGTCAGTCATCGTTGCAGGACTATCAGCTGTTGACCAGAGCGCTAGGGGCACAGGGCTACCAAACACTCTGCGTGCTGAGAGCCAGCAGCACCCCAAAGAAGTCTGCCAGGTCCAAGCAGTGCCTAATGGTCCACAGAGCCTGGACAGTGAAGTGAAACTGCCAGCTACTCCAGGTCATGGGAAGCACCCCAGCTTTCTCAGGGTCCCCAAAGATGAATGACGCCCCCAGGTCAGCAGGAAGTAGTCTCGAGAACATGACGTCCTCATCCACACCTCACCTGCTACCCCTTTCTAACTCCTCTCCCTTTTAGAATAAATGAAAGGGGAGAAATGTCAGTATTCAGGCATCTGCACTGGCCTGCCCTTAGGGTCCTGACAGGAAATGATCCTCAGCTGCAGCCACTAAGAGCACCTGCTGTGTACATTCACTATGTTCCCTTTTAAGAAGGGGCCCTGACCACCTCCCCCCCCCTCTCTTATGCTGCTCCTGTTCTCAGAGACCGGTGTCCCCTCTCCTCCCCACCTTTTCCATTTACTTTCACCAATCAAACCTCCTCCCCCTGAGGCCTGTTGCATGGCACACCACTGTTTAAATTACAGCAATGGTATTTCATCCCAGCAATACACCCATAACCAAGACATAGAATGTATACTTTGGGGCCTATTTTTGCTCAATCTAGCATGTTTCCAATTTTAGCATGTTGTATATATCAGTTCTCAGTCCATTTTTTAGTAGTAAGTAGTATTCCATTTCAATAATGGTCCATAGTTTATCTATTTTCCTCTAAGTAATATTCAAGTTGTTTTATGTTTTGGTTTCTTATGACTGAATGAATCTTTCTGTACAAGTCTTCCTGTTCATTCCTATTAAGTAAGTCTCTAGATATAGTTCCTTCGGAACATGGGATGTACTCACTCATATTTGGTTTCTAGCCATAAATAAAGGACATTGAGACTATAATTCGTGATTCTAGAGAAGCTAAATAAGAAGGTGAACCCAAAGAAAAACATATAAGCATCCTCCTGAATATTAACCTTCATCAGGCGATGAAAGAAGACAGAGACAGAGACCAACATTGGAGCACTGGAATGAAGTCTCACGATCCGAAGGAGGAGCAGAAGGAGAGAGAGCACGAGCAAGGAACTCAGGACCGTGAGGGATGCACCCACACACTGAGGCAATGGGGATGTTCTATCGGGAACTCACCAAGGCCAGCTGGCCGGGGTCTGAAAAAGCATGGGACAAAACCGGACTCGCTGAACATAGCGGACAATGAGGACTACTGAGAACTGAAGAACAATGGCAATGGGTTTTTGATCCTATTGCACGTAATGGCTTTGTGGGAGCCTAGGTAGTTTGGATGCTCACCTTAATAGACCTGGATGGAGGTGGGTGGTCCTTGGACCTCCCACAGGGCAGGGAAACCTGATTGCTCTTTGGGCTGAGGAGGGAGGAAGACTTGATTGGGGGAGGGGGGGAATGGGAGGTGGTGGTGGGGAAGAGGCAGAAATCTTTAATAATTAAATTAATTAATTAATTAATAAAAATAAAAAAAAGAAATGTCTACTTTCCCAAAGTAGGTATCTGTTTTGTGATTTCATCCAGCGATGTGAGTTCCAGTTGCTCCCTATCCATTATCAGTCTTTTTTCTTATTTTAGATGTTCCAGTAGAATGGAGTGCCCTCATTGTGGATTTTCATTTGTGTTTTCTTTTTAAAATAAGAGATTTTTAAAAACAATCTTGATAATTGCATACACACACACACACACACACACACACACTGTATCTTGATCATATCCACCCCCAGTTCCTCCATGCCTCTCCTTTTGGATTCCGCTCAACAAGTCCTCCTCCCTTCTTCATGTTCTTTTCTTTTAAAAAACGACCCTTTGGCTCCAAAGAGTGCTCCCTGAGTGCTCTTGGATATGAGGTCATCCACATAAGCATAGGAAGCCTACAAGAAACCCTCCCTGCAAATAATAACTCTTTCCCCTAGCAGCCATCATGTCAATAGCTCCCCCGCTAGAGGGAGCACCCCATGGGTCTCCTCCCCAATCTATGCTGGAATGCTGATTGGCTTGATCATATGCAGGTCTTATGCAAGTAACCAAGCAGCATTTCTGAATTCTTTCCCCTCCTTTGGCTATTAAATTCTTTACCCTCCTCCTCCAGAAGATATTTCCTGAGCCTTGAGAGGGTTCACTTAGATGTCCCATCCAGGGCTGAGCACTCAATGCTTACTTATTCTTAGCAATTCATCCTGCTGTGAGTCTCTGCATTAATTGCTGTCCACTGCAAAAAGAAGCTTCTCTGACTAAGGCTGAGAGCAGCACTGATGTGTATAAGCAAATGTTGAGAAAGCAGGTCGACAACGTGCCAGTTTAGCAAAACAGCAGGAGTAGGTCTCCATTCACCTTCCCCCAGAGGCTATGATCTATGAGCCATGGGCTTTGGACCAGGCTTAAAGTATCAGACATGGCTTCCTCCTGTGGAGTAGGCAGGCCTCAGATGCAGTCAGGAAGTGGTTGGTTACCCTGTCATGCCACTACGATTGCACCAACAGTCATGTCTTGACTGGTACTGAATATGGTAGCATGCAGGATTCACAGCTGAGTATGACCATTGGTGGTTTGCTCTCCCAGGAGCCTGCATAGCACCTTCTTTTTTAAGCTGGCCAGTGGGGAGGAAGTTTCCAGGTCAGTTCCAGCTATGGAACTTCAGAATGTCTTCAGCAATAGGGTCTCACCCTTGAGTTATCGTGGGCAAACAAAAGTGATGGTAATGGCCTGTGTCTGGGGAGTCTCTGGAGCCCTTTTGCCCAACAGCTGGTAGGTGATATCCCACATCTGGCATTGAGATTTTCATTTAATAATCCATGTCTTCTGGGAGAATCATTGTCCACCCACTTTTACATTTTCTTCAAACTAATGATGTTGGGCATCTGCCAAGTGTTCCCTGGGCATTTGCTTATCCCTTTGGGAAAGTATCTTTTCAGGTCTTTTGACAACATTATAAAGTTGTGTGTCTATGAATTCTTTACTTTTAGATTTGTTAGATATAGTCTATGAAAATGTCTCACCCCAAAGTCTGACAGTCTGTGGCAGATCTGTTCATCAGCTTTTATTTCGACCTCGTGTATAGGGTGTTATACAGTTCAGGCTGATCTCAAAATGACTAGGCAGGTCTTGAATCTCCTGCTGCAGCTTCCAGAGTGCTGGCATGACAGGATGTGCTGCCATACTCTTCATCATCATACTGTTATCATTTGGCAAAGAGACATATTTAATTTTGATGACTGACTGTTTTTCCTTGATGAATGGTCTAATTTTTACACCAGAGGCTCTTTTCAGCCCCGGGATGGAGTAGAACAAGGAGCTCGAAAAGGACCGAAGATAATGGAATGCAATGGAATGGTGAGTTCACTTTCTAATAGTACAAGAGACCAGCAGCATGGCCACGCGAAGGCACAGGCTTACTCAGTGCCCATAAAACCATAGCGATCTGTTATCTTGCTCACACTTCCTTTTCCATCCTGTACCACTCTTTCTTAAAAGCATCCTTTCCCCTCCCCCATTGCTCTGAAGGGTTGTGAAAGGGCAGGAAGGGAAGATTGCAAAACTCAGATCTGACTCTCGCTACTTATTTGCGTTTCTAGAAAAATATTCTTGAGGCATGTTAGTCCACGGAGCAGGATGCCAGTCAGAGCTCTGTGTAGTGGGCTGGTCACATGAAAGCTGGATGCTGACAACCCATGAGGACTCAGAACCAACTCCCAAGTATCTATCGAAGGCATCAAGTCTTTTCACCCTGCAACTGGCTACTTTAAATATCCCCCATCTTTTTTAAAAAATAAATCAACGAATTTATTCAATGACTTTTTTCTAATTTAACTTTTTATTGATTCTGTGGTTTCACATCATGCATCTTGATTCCACTTATTTCTCCATCCCTTCGCATCCCCGCTCTGCCCTTGCAACCACACCCCCAAGATAAAACATAATAAAAACTAAAAGACAAGAAAAAAAAAATAAAAAGATCTTGTTATGGAAGCTGTAGAGTGTCACAGTGAGTCACACAGTATACCCTTTAGCCCATACGTCCTTATTTGTAAGTGTTCATTGCAAAGTCATTGGTCTGGTTTGAGGCCTCTGGTTTCTGCTACATTATCAATACTGGGCCCTCACTGGGACTCCTCTTGGATACCCTACTCTTGTCCTGTGTCATGGAGCTCCTGCAACTTCTGCTGGTGAGGGGGCGGGGCCAGCTCGTCCCTCTTGTAAATTCCTACCCCATCATATTTTAAAACATTTACACCAGCCGGGCGGTGGTGGCGCACGCCTTCAATCCCAGCACTCGGGAGGCAGAGGCAGGCGGATCTCTGTGAGTTCGAGGATAGCCTGGTCTACAAGAGCTAGTTCCGGGATGGGCACCAAAGCTATAGAGAAACCCTGTCTCGAAAAACCAAAAAAAAAAAAATTTGGACTGCTCTTCAGTATCGAGAGGGAGGGGGAGTGGACTAGGGGGAGGAGAAGTGGAGTGGGGATAGGGGGAGGGGAGCGGGGGGAGGGGGCAATATGTGGGAGGAGGGGGAGGGAAATGGGAAACGGGGAGCAGTTGGAAATTTTAAGTAAAAAAGAATAAAAAAAACCTTTAAACCATGAAAAAAATTTACACCTAGAAAATTTCACAGAATAAAAAAGGTTACAAAACACTATAAGCATATTTTCCCACAGACAGTCTCGCTTCTGTGATTGAAGTGATTTATTTTGTCAGAATGGAACGCAGTCTAAAGTAAAGGGCATCAACATTGCAATAACCCGTACAGTTTAAGTGTTTTCTTTTTTTCTGAATAATTTATGGGGACCTCTTTTCCTACCTTTGAGGAGCCCAAACAAGCTGTGGCCAGGAAAGTTCAGCTCCCTACAGAAACACACTTGAGAACATGACCTAGAAAGGCAGAAGTCAGAAAGACAAGATCCCCCCCCCCCATATTCTCCACCTTCCTACTCAGAGAAAACGAAGGAAGCAGAACACTGCTTTCTAAATTTGGTATATTTGGTAACCATGTATACCATACCATACCACACCACACCACTGAGCTGATGGCTCTGGATGCATGAGACCCAGGATTATCAAGCCAGGACAGGCTGCCACTGTTAACACTGGGATCAAGCAGATGGCCTATCTAGTCTGTTTCCGCATGCATAGACAATGCCATTTCTTCTAGATTGGGGAGGAAGACCACAAGGTTTCCTTCTAAAACAGACTTCAAAAGTCTAAAAGCTAAGACAGTTTTAGTTTTCGGTTTTTCTGACTTGATCTAGCCACTGGGAAAATTGCCAGTGCAAATATTCACATCTGGGCTCTGTCTCACCCCCTTGGGCCTTCAGAGCCTGTGAAGCTGAGGGCCTGACTGCCTAGCCTTGCCACCTGCTGGAGGGAGGAGCTAAAGGTGTGGGCGGGACACGGGCACCTTAAAGGTCTTTCTGAATGACGAGCTCAGCAAACAATGGGCGCTAAGGGAAAAGGTCCAGACTTTAGGCTTCAGCGTAGGACTGGCTCAGTTTTCTCTGTACAGCTGCGGAGAAGGAAAGGTGGGAGGTGGACAAGAAAGAAGATAAGAAGCTACGGACTGGTGTTATGTTACAAAGCTGCCGGGCAGATGTGGAGAAAGCCATCATATGCAATATGCCCAATGTAGACAGATAGGCGGCCTAGGGCCTTCATCTTCCTTAATCTCAGACTCTGAGAGAAAGCCTTTGTTTTAGACTGACCAGTCCCTCGCAGGCTAAGACTAGGGTGAACGTCAGCGCCTCAGCTGTTCGCTCTGAAAGAGAAGGGGAGCGTGGGGAACGTGGGAAACGACCTGGACTGAGCAACAGCGGTACACTTTCTATGCTCCTTTGCCCTCAGAATAAAGCACCTTACCCCCTAAGGGACAGGGGGAAGGTGGCACTGCCCCACCCAGACTCATGGTACCTTAAGCTGCATGAAGAGTAAAAGCCCAATGCTCCAGTTTTGTTTACAGACCACCAGGCCAATAGACTGGTGCCACATGACACCGGGAGCTATTTGAATGTAGATCTGTCCATTGCACGTAACCTGCACTTGAGACCGTGCGGAGGGAAGGCAAGCATTCCGCAGAGGCTGACTTGCTTAGGACCGAGCACTGCTTTTGTGTCTGTCCTTAAAAGGACCAAGGGTTTCTGTCTACGACCACAGCTGAGTCCATGGGGATGCTGGTGGATGCCCTGGGCGAATGCCTTATAGAGGCCAGAGAAGTGCCAGGGTGCTGTGCTTATGTTTACGAGGACTGAAAGCTAACGCTGACGGGATCCGATTCTCAGTGTAGAAAGGATGTGGCATTTAAGAAAGGACAAGGGAGCCGGGCGGTGGTGGCGCACGCCTTTAATCCCAGCACTCGGAAGGCAGAGGCAGGCGGATCTCTGTGAGTTCGAGACCAGCCTGATCTACAGAGGGAGTTCCAGGACAGGCTCCAAAACCACAGAGAAACCCTGTCTCGAAAAACCAAAAAAAAAAAAAAAAAAAAAAGAAAGGACAAGGGAAGGCGCTCTCTGAGTCTCCACCTAGACACATCTCATCTATTGCTAGTCTCCAAGTGAGCACTGGATGACCGGCTTTTTGAGTCAGCAAATGTGAGGATGAATGTGGGCCGTGGAGAAACAGGAAACGCCCTGCTACTTCCTGATTGAGGAAGCACTGCCAGATGTGGCCTCTACGGGTCATTTGAGGCTGGCCTACTAGTAGGTGCCTTAGGTCACTTCTAACGGCTAATTTTCAACGAATTCTTTTAATCTTTTGACACAACCTGGAAGCAGCAGAAGGAAAAATAGACCACAAAATACCTAAGCTGTCAGATTGATTCTTCATCTGCACATGTGTCCATGGCTCTAAACTTCTGGGCAATTTCTCCTTTCTTCACATTGCCAGGAATGTGTTTGCCCTAGATGCTCTCAGAGTCCCTGCTTGCCTCAGGGAGTCCGCCTGGACACCAGGCCCAAGATTTCCTCACCATGCCATGGCTCCTGTCAGCTTCATCTTCCTTCTCCACACCCCCTTTCCCTCCAGCTCTTTCTACCATCTACCTCATTAAATAATCGCTGGCTCTCCTGACCTCCTCCGAAGCTCGTTCATTGTGTTACTGGGGGCTAATTAAAAGAAAGATGCTTTCTTCTGGCCAAAAGGATGTGAGAATTAAAAGTAACAAAGCCACCAGCCTTGACCTGTGGAGCAGGGAGATAACTCAGTGTGCTTGTCCCACGGGTGTGAGAACCTGAGTTCAGATCCTCAGCACCCATGAGCAAGCCAGGTGTGGCTCTCACCTGTAATCCTAGGTAGATGATTGCAAATTTTGTTTTTCTTCAATTAACGAACCTATCTACAGTTTTGCTGATTTTTAAAATATTTTCCTTTATTTAGTTAAATCAACAGCTGCTCTGATCTTATTTTTCTTTGAGCTTTTTTTTTGATATGAGAATGTTTATTGTCTTAAAATCTGTTAGATTTGAATTTTTAAAAATTTAGGTATATGCATATGTACCTGTGTGAATGTATTCTACAGATGTGTCTGGAGAAACCGAAAGAGGACATGGAATCCTCTGGATCGGGAGCCACAGGTATTGTGAGCCACTGGACATGGGTGCTGGGAGCTGCACCTGCTCCCGAGCATTTTAACTCTTGTATGGTGTGAGAAGGTTCTTTTCTGGTGTGTCTAGCTGGTGTTCTAAATGCCTTGGGAGCCTAGGTGGACATTTCCATGAATTTGGGAAATTTTCTGCTATGGTTTGAGAAATGTCTGTTCATACAATATGACCACGTATTAAACTGGATTGTTGTTTATTTTTTGAGTTCCTTATATATAAAGAATATCAACCCTCTTGCAGAAAACCAGCTGGCTAGGATCTTCTATTTTGTGACTGGTGTCTTCACTCTGGTGATTTTTTCTTTTGCTGTTTAAAAGTTTTTAATTTGATTCAGTTCTAGTTTATCAAGTCTAATGATTTCCTGAGAAACTGAAGATCTGTCTAGGAAGTCATTACCTCAGCATGGATGTTAGGCCATTTCTGCAGCCTTTTCTTCTAGTCATTTCCAAGGTCTTGAGAACTTTTGATTCATCTAGAGTTTATGTCTGTATTCTCTGTCCTGTCCTTTGGGAGGATGGAGGCTGTGAGCTTTTGCTGCTGTTACTTTGGATCTTTACTATAATCTGAAATCAAATATTTTAAAACCTCCAGGATTCATATCTGCTCAAGTACTTTGGATATTTAAAGTTTTGTGTTTCTATATAAATTTCATAAACATACATGTGTATATTATACATAAGATATAAAGGATTCATGTATTATAGAAAAATGGTATTTTTCTGATCCTGTCTAATTTTACTTAATGATTTGCTGTGGTACCCTTCTTCCCAAAAATGTCACAATTTCCTTCCTATTTAATGTTGAATATACAATGGTGTATATATATCACATTTCTCTCTCATTTATATGTCGATGTGTAACTAAGATGGTTTTACTTTTTAGCTATTGTGGATATTGTATCTTTAAACATGGATGTACAGGTGTTTCTGAGGGAAAAATTGAAAACACACAGGAGTGGTGTCATTGGGTCATATTATAGTTCTCATGTTAAGTTCTGGTGGGAAATAGCTGAGATCTCACAGTAGTCTTAATTGTATTTTCCTGATGGCTATGGATGTTGAACAGTTTTGCAAATATTTATTGGGTATTTCTTTTTCTTCTTTTGAGAGCTGTCTATTCAGTTCTTTAGTCCATTTATTGACTAGAAGATTTATGCTTAATTTTTGTAGTTCTTTTATATATATGGTATCTATCAAGCCCTGGAGATACAGCTGTCAAAGATTGCTTTCCATTCACTCTTTCTGTCGAGCGGTTTTTTAATTTGATGTAATCTCCTTTGTCAGTCCTTGGAGCCAATTTTTGTGCTCAAAGTCATTTTCAAGGAGTTCATGCCTCTGCTGATCTTAAACCGTCATCCCTATGCTCGTCTCTAGCAGTTTTGGCACGGATGGCTTTGTAAAGTCCTTTATTCACACCGAATTGATTTTCAAAATGCAGGATGAAAGAGAGGGATCTAATTTCAGTCTTTGTATGCTATCTAATTCTCCCAGTGTTATTTGTTGAAGATACTATATTTTTAAACAATATATGTCTTTGATAGCATAACAACCTATTTTTTAACAAAACACTGAGTTTATTTTTTGGACCTGTGTTTTAATTTATTGGGCTACACCTACACATTTATGTTTGTGCAGAAGATCATGCTGTCTTTGCCACTCTAACTCTGCAGTACAATTCGAGATCAGCTATTGTGACACTTTCAGCATCACCTTGATGTTTAAGGTGATTTTAGCATTTGTGTCTTTGTGACTCCATTTGTGTTCTTTTGTGATTTTGTATCTTCTCACAGCAATGGAAAACCCTAACTAAGACAGTCTTTCACCTTGATGGTTGGTTTAGCCCTAGGGTTTTAAGCTATTGTGTTTGGAACAGTTTCTAGCATGTTCATTATTTATATACAGGAAAACTAAGGGTTCTGGAACAGTCTTTGGGTTATTTGATTTCTCTTTCCTTATTGATATTTCCTTCCTTTCTTTCTCATCTTAGTGCTGTAGCTAAGTATCTTAGTATTTTATGGAGTGGAGAGTGGGGACCCATCTCCAGATTTTAGAGGAAGTATTTTGTTCCCCTCATAACTATGTTGACTCTAGCTTTCTAACATAATTTGTTATGTTCCTAGTTTTTTCAGGCCTTTTATCATGATGGAATTTTGAACTTTCATCAAATATCTTTTTCTGACTCTGTTAACACAGAAATCATGTAACTATAACTTAAGTCATAAAATGTCATATTAACTTTGAGTATATTGGGTGAACTTTGTATCTAGGGAGTAAATGAACTTAGTTATGATTTGTATGATATTCTTAATGTGTTCTTTAATTTGCCTACAAGTATTTTGTTGAAAAGTTTTACATCTATGTATGCTCATTGAGATTGGTCAGTGTTTTCCTTTTTTCTTTTTGTCTACATCTAGCTTTGTTATCATGGGAATGCTGTTCTGTTGAATGAATTTGGCAACATTTCTTCTGCACAGTTTGCAGTTTGAGAAGTATAGGTTTTAGCTTTTCCTTAAGTTTAATAGAATTTTAACAGCAATTTTCTTTAGTCTTGTTTCCCCCCCTCCCCCCGGGAGATAGATTACTGCCCTAATGTCATTATTTCACACACACACACACACACACACACACACACACACACACACACACACATTTTATTCAGTTTATAAACTCTGCTGAGAACATGTAATTCATGACTGTTGGAAATTTGTAAATTAGTTAAATTCAACTGATATAGTGTAGCTCTGGTTTTTTTTTTTTCTGAATTTTCTGCTTGGAAAGTCTATTTAAACAGGAAAGTAGGCCACTTAAATTACCCTCTCTGACTGTAGTATGACCTGCCTTACCTTTATGCCTTATGGTGTTGGTTCTGTGAAACAGGAGGCTGCAACACTGAGTGCAGAGATTCAGTCTTCTGAACAAATTCTTATCCATAAGGAATGCTGATTTACTGAGTGGTTTCCATCTGAAGTCTACTTTACCAGATTTGAGAATGGCTGTACAAGGTTAACACCTACTTGCTTGGTCAGCTTTCATCTTTTGACTCTCACCTTTTTTTTTTTTTT
Organism: Chionomys nivalis; assembly: GCF_950005125.1. Lineage (NCBI taxonomy): Eukaryota > Metazoa > Chordata > Mammalia > Rodentia > Cricetidae > Chionomys > Chionomys nivalis. The sequence goes on along the minus strand of NC_080089.1, from coordinate 50,878,145 downwards.
TTTTTAGTTTTTTGAGACAAGGTTTCTCTGTAGCTTTGGTGCCTGTCCTGGCACTAGCTCTTGTAGACCAGGCTGGCCTCGAACTCACAGAGATCCGCCTGCCTCTGCCTCCCGAGTGCTGGGATTAAAGGCGTGCGCCACCACCGCCCGGCTGACTCTCACCTTTTGCCCCCACTCCACCCCAGGTAAAGTCTTTAAAATTTCAGAGACAACACAGCTGTGCTGTGCTTTTAAATCCATCCTGTCTATACCCGTTATGTGCTGAGTTGACACTACTTGCATTTAGTGCCATTACTCAGCGTCTGCTATTTCCTGTTTTTTAGGGGTATGGACTAGTTATTTGCTGGTCTACTCTGTTGGACTTGGTGTGTGACTTCCCAGTTCTCCTTTGCTCACTCTTCCTTTCAGGAAATATCACTCTCTTCTTTGGCACTCTGTTGCATGAAACCTTCTTCTAGGTAGTTTTCCTCTAAGTATTTTCTTCCTGCTGGCTTAGACTGAGACGCCTTGCTTTGTACTTGTCTTGATACCTTGAGATGTTCTTCTTTCTCTAGTAATTTTAGATACCTTCTCTGGATCTACCAATGACTGGCATCATCCCATGCATTTCTTAATTTTATTGACAGCAGCAGATATTCTTATGGTAAACACTAGTAAGAGTCTTCTCCTTATTGCATTAAACATTCTTTGATTGGCAGCTTTACCAAGTTGACTGTGGCTTATTGGGTAGTGGTTCTCTGATTATGTCTACATGGTATTTAAAAAGGCCTCTGACATTTGAATGTCCATTTTCTCTCCAGGTTTGTGGAATTTTCTGCTATAATCTTGGAACAGATTATTTCACTCCATCCCAAGGCATGCCTCCAATGAGACCACTCCCCTCTCAGAACTTCCAATGCCCTTTTGCGGTCTCCCCGGCAGTGGCGCGAGTGTAACGGCCTCACGAGACTTCACGGTGCCTGCGGAGAATCTCAGTTCAGACTTCTTTGCCGCCGTTGTCTCCACCTCTGAAGCTCCTTTGGTTCCGGCTTTCTGCACACACTGCGCTTGCTCAGCCCTAGCTGCACCTCCACAGCCTAGGTAGCTCATTCCAGGTTGCACTTCTAACCTTGACTGTGTCTGGGAACGAGTGGAACACTCCCTTGGTAGCTACTGCTGACCCTGTCCTGTTGAGACCATTATTATTAATATTATTATTTTTGTGGATAAAATCCCATGAAGTCTGATTTCTTTTTCTGTAAGTTTTTTTTTTGTAATAGGAAATCTTTTTTTTTTAAAATCCCAACTCCTCTTCTACATTAGTATCATAGAGATGTTTTCTAATTGATTATCTTCCCTGAAGTCTTGCTCTTTCAGATCACTGTCATTCTGTTTCTTGAGATAACTCGTTTGATGTGCCATCCAAGAAACTTCTTAGCATTCACGTATTTTGATATCCTATGCTCACAGTTATTCCACTTTGGGGGCAAAGCTATAAAATATTTCCTTTACACGTGAAAACTGTAGGCAGCAATAATCTTGGTTCCTGGGTCTTGTGGAGAAAGAATAATTCTTCATAGCCATAGTATCCATTTTATTTTCTCTGAGTAACAGACTATCTCAGAAGGTTTTAGCCAATTTATTTAGTTCTTACACAAGACACCGCAAAGATAATTTCTAAGTTTAAGTTAATGTCATCTAAAACACAGATGAAAACAAGTAGTACTGAAATCTTAATGTCCACAAACCTGCATCTTATATTGCTATGTGAGGTAAAAAAATCTAAACACTATTTTTACCTTGACAAATGAAACCAGTGAGAAACACTTCTAAGTCATCTAGAAACGTCGGTGTGCCCTGATGTTGTCCAATAGGCACAAAGAAAATATTTTAATCCAATAATAGCAACAGTTTTTGTGTGTAAACGAGATTTCAAAACCAAAGCTTGCGAATCAAACCTCAGCCGAGAGCCTACTGCCAGTTCTACCATAACTATTCACATTGCACAAAGATGGTTTTCAAGGGGTTTTACTGGAGTGAAAAAGGAAAAAGAAATTAACGCGCCATGAAGGTAGCTCAGACGCAGGAAGAGCTCACAACTGGCAGCACAGACCATGGGGTATTTCTTCCTTTCACAGGAGAAGACCTCATAACCAAAATGAAAGAAACTGGAGCAAATGCTTTACCCAAATTTATTATTCACAGTATAAAAAAATTACTGGAGGCTTTAAAAAAAAAACAGAAAGAGCTTTGTTGGGCTGACAAATTAGAACTTTCTGATTCAGTGTTATGACATGCAAAGTAGACTATAAAGAAAGTATTTAATATTCAATTGAGTCTTCATTAAACGTAAGTTTCTATTTTTCTCTAAAATTTAGATAGAATTTAGTGTGTGCACATTGTAGAAATACAATCAATACCATTTGTGAAAGTGTTTTTGTCATTCCTACCTAGCAAATCTGTCTTTCTAGCTGCTGAATTCCTTGAAAACAGTAGTTGAACTTATACAGAGACCACATGATAAAGCTCAAGTTAGAGATATAGTAGTCATGAGAAATGTCATACTTCATAAATTACCTCCAAAGCACAGATATCCTGGTGTGTGTAGAAAGTCAACTGAATGGCCTAAAAATGAAATAATCTCATACACACAATCAAATTAATCAAATTGAGCTGATATTTCTTTTAGCATATGGACAAACTAGTCCACATTGCTCCAGAAATACAATGAAAAAACACAATTTCTGACAAAATGGGGGACTGTTATGTATAAAGCATAACTTATTTGGTAAACAAGATTTAAAAATATAAAAAGGAAAAACAATTTCACTCTTTTGTTCCCCTAGAAAAACTATGAGTAAAAACTTAAGGCCACAACTCATTGTGTATGAAATGTTCAAAGGGTGCTCAGGCTTGCTGAGCGAAAGAACTCTCCGCAGTCAGTGTTTCTCTGTGGGCCTGTTAACTGCAGGATGACATTTTATTTAACACACAGCATGGACTTGTTCATGCCCATTATCAGTGCCTTGAAAACCTAACAATTTAAAAGTTAGCAGCAGTTTCTGCAAGGTACAAAAATACACATTTTGTTACATAACACAGTAATAAAATTTGTCAAGATATATTATACAAACTCATAGCATTTGAGATAAAGAATCAGTCTAATATATTATAGATTGATGGAGTCTAATAAAATGACATGTCTGTGTTCAAATCATATAATACTTTACAGCAATATTAACAGACTATTCACATTGAGTATCGCGGGAGCATATAAGGAAACAGCGTCGGAATGGTTGATGGAGAACCTTACCAACTATTTTCTTCTATGCTTCAAACTGGGTGGACAATTTTCTACTGGCCATTATAAAAGGACAAGAAAAGCCAGAACTCTTGAATGTGTTCAGGATGCATTTCTTCCAGAGAGACATTCGAAGTCCTAGGATCTTCATTCACATCTTGCAGTTCTGACAGTAGTATGCCCTAAAGGGAAGGGTCGTCCTGCTAACTTTATCTATCAATACCACCAAAGATACATATGGATACTTAGGAGTCTTCTTATGGAAGTGGTGGGTTATAAGGTGGGATCTAGTTCACAGCTGATTGAGATTGCCAGTGTCGTGAAGAAGCTCTTTGGACACAGAGTTCTAAAAGTTAATTACGATTAGGGCAAACAGGGCCATGCCCCTGAGAGGTAGGTGGCACTTCTACAGCTAATCCTTAGGTTCTTACCCTATGACCCGCAATGCAAGGTTTGGGAGAAGGGAACAAGATCTGCCATGAGTTTCCTGGTGGCTGGCAGGGAAAATAATTTGGGATAAACTATTTTTTGAGTGAAAAGTCCTTTCTAGAGTGGATTCATGAGATCACGTAGACTCTAGGCAACTTCTCATAGGTGAGTATCTCAAATGAAGGAGGATGCACACCTATTTTAGGTTGTAGTCTCCATTTCATCCTGGCTGACTAGATCTTACCCCTAGGGAAGAAAACATGCTGGGTGTAGCCTTGAAGGTAAAAAGATAAATTTCTGGGGTCTAAACTTTTAATATTTATAATCCACAAATCATTTGGAAAAGATGGAGAACTTTGGCAAGAAAGGCAGTTGGAGACAGCCCAACAACATCTTTGTTGTGTGTTCTACTCAATAATAACCTTACATCCTGTCAATCTCTAATCGATAGCAATCTGTAGAATGAAAAGACAATCAACAATTGTTCCTTTGCTCCTCTTGGTTGACTCTAACAAGCAGTGCTGCAGAGAAACATCTCCGCAGGCAGAGGTGCCATATTGACAGATAATACCTGTGGAATCAGGAAGGCAAAGTCATTTCAGGAAACTGCCAGTAATCAAAACGTGGGTGACTGATAGAGAAAAGTTTCATGTGGTAACCTGCCATTAAGTCTAAGTCAGCGGCCTTTCTGTGACATCTTAAGTATCGAAGGATCCAACTTTCTGACTGGATACATTTCTACACACATTTTCTGAATGACCATCAGCATAACAAGAAGCTTTTCTTGATTACACAAATGTTGCTACCAACGCGGCATAAAAGATAGCATCTCTAGTTTCTCTGTAGCCTTGCCTCTGAGATTAGTCAGTCAGGGAAAGTTAAAAAATCACTTCTCTAATTCTTATATGGCTATTTTTTCTACATTACTAGAGCAAATGTTGTCAGCAGGGCCCTTTCTAAATAGGGATAAGATACATTTTTTTTTTTTAAATCACAGGCACTGTGGGAAGGACACCAAAGTGAGCAAATGTCCTTCTTTGTCTTTACATCAACATTTCTGAAAGATGTGAATAAATTCAACCCTAACAGAAAACCAAACAATTAACCAAACCACCCAGTTACAAAGCTGTGCTGTCACGGCACCCATAGCTCTTTAACCACTGGTTTTCTCTACTCTGCCTTTATCAACAAGCTGGTCCATATAGTGACCCTCGTGACGACACATGACTAGAGAAAGCCACGGGCTTGGATTCAGGGACAGGTTTTTCATGGCTTTCTTAGTGAATGTACACACTTTCCCGAATGGCTCAGGGGCCCCTTGTCTTGCCTGCTTGTTCCATGGCATAAAGATGGCTTCTCTCTACTGTTCCTCTCTGTGTCACTGTGGCTTCATTTAAAGTGCTCTGGTCCTTCAAGACAGCTAGCTCACAGACTGCTGAGACAAGGAGGCCTAAATGAAGGACACCTCTTCTATCCTTCTGTGAGGATCCTAATGTCTCAGAAAAGGACTAACTTATGCTTTAATAGGAAAGCCTTTCGAAACTTTAGATGATGAAACTTTGAAACCAGGTTTTACCACATAATCATAACAAAGAAGCTGTCGTATTTGCAATGATTGTCCTCATGCTACCTACCCCAGGTGTCTTAGAAAAGGGGGTCATACTAATTACTGTCTTTGCTTTCATTAGCCCGGCTCCTGTTCTTAAAGATATCGGATAATTTATTTTGATATAATATTCTTATTGCAGGTCACTGTCTTTGGTTGAATGTCTGTCCCCAGCATCGCAGGCTGTTGTAGGTTCTGTGTCTGGGCTGACCACATCCTGCACAGTCTCCAGATTTGCTGAGGCTCCTTCCCAGGGGCTGTCGGAAGGGTGCTGCCCTACGCTCTCTTCTCCCTCCTGCAACTTCATACCAAGCTTGAGTCTGCCTTCCAGCAGGTGGAATGGAGAGGTGGAGTGTTGCTTGGAGTCCTGGCAGGCATAGGAACCGCACCCATGGGCTGTCTGTGCAACTCCAGGTCCTTCATCTGCCCTTAGGCATACGTCATCCTGACTCTCTTGCATGGGGTCTGCCTCTGAAGTACCAGGAACATGTGGCGGGAACTCCAAAGGTTCTTTCAGGGAACAGATTTTCCTGTCTTCTGGTCTGGATGCTTTTGTTTTCTTTTTGAGGGACCAGTTTTTCAATGTGACCAAACCACTTCTCAGCCATGCGCTGGGGTGAATAGTCACAGAATGTATGTGTGACGGTTGCTCCACGGGACCCTTTCTTGAATAAGTTAGATGGCTGCTGGCCTGCCCCGTGGAGGGACCAGGTATTCCAGATACGAGGGCGGGACTGTCACAGTCAGTAGACAGCTCTCCTTCCTGTTTTCTCTGAGCCTGAAAAGTGCAATCTATTGGAGAGGAAGTTTCGGTGGGAGTAAACACAGAGTGTTCAGAGATCTGAGAGAAAGCGCTGTCCTGGGAGCTTACCGAGGAGCCTGATGGGGATGTGCCTGGGGAAGATAAGCTAGAATAGCTAGCCCGTGGGCAAAGGTTGAGTCTTGGGGGCAAGGCCTTCTCAGTGCTTTGGTGTGTGCCACTGCTCTTGCCCACCTCGATCCCCATGACCAGGCTCTGATTGATGAGCTTCTGCCCCTCGAGTTGCAAAGACTTGTGCCTTCTGAGATAGTCCTCTTCCTCATGCAAGAGGCCCGTCTCCCAGCCGCTTTTATGTTGTTTTTTTGTATAGATCCCCCTGAGATAGGACAGTTTGTAGTTTTGGTCATCTATGCTGGGTTCGGAACAGCGTCGATGTACCTGCGAGCCCTTCCTGGCATCTGCCATGTGTGGTGGGGAGAATCTGCATGTATCTGCATCAAAGGGTTGCTTCCTGGACCGGTCCCGGGAGGATGCGTGACTGTAAGAGGCCACAGAAATGGCCACTGGCTTGGACTTAGTTAACGGTATCACTTGATTTTCTTCGTGACCAGACAAGCTTTTCTTTTTAATGTGTTCATTAGTAGCATTTTTCTTGCTGATGTCAGTGCCCGTGACTGAACTCTGTCTAAAACACGTCTTACCCTCTTTCTTCAGGGGCTGGGTTTGCTTTAGGTAATCTTCATCCTTTCTAGAAAGCACAGCATCGCAGCTGGACTTGCGCAGCTTTTTCTGGTAAAACTCTCGGAGATAAGAGAGCTTTGTGTCTAGATAGTCGATACTGGGCTCTGAGCAGCGTCGGTGCCGCCGCAGGACTTTTGGGGCATCTGCTGCAGCCACAGGCAGGCACCTGGGTGTACCTGGGCCAGCTGGGGCCCTAGTGTGCTCCCCCAGTGAAACTTTCCTGTAGGGTACAAAAACATTCACGGGCTTGGACTCCAGAGGTTGTTTCATTTGAATGTGTTCATCTTTAGACTGATCTAAGTCAAAATCACTCAGGGTTAAAAGGCCTTCCACCTCAGGCTGTTCAAGATCGTAGTCGCTGAGGGTTAAGACAGAGTCCATGCTTCTGCTTCCCTGGCCAAGTTTTGTCACCAGGTCACTGCATGGAGCATCAGCATCCTCGTTGAGCTCATTTTCCAAGCTGTCGTAAGAGGAGTCGTTCATTTGGAAACAAGACGTATCTGTGGACAGAAATGAAACCATAGTTAGCATTCTTACAAATCCAGCCTGGGCTGCCATTAAACAAAACCATGCTTATTTTCATGTGTAGAGTTCAAATTTCTACCTTCAAGAAGAAAAGACTTTTTAAAAAATGTAAAATTCTGTATGTAGAGGGAGCCAGCAGCACATGAGGCGAAGGCACACGTGAGGTCAGAGGACAACTTGCTGGAGTTGGTTCTTTCAGGCCTCCATGATGGCGCCCAGGGATAGGGAATCAAACCCAGGCCGTCAGGCTTATGGGGGTGGTGGTGGGGGTAAGCACCTTTAGGCACTAAGCCATCTTAACTGCCTAAATCTTTCCATTATCCCAAATGTTAGTGCTGAAGACAAAAATCTTCCAGCGGTGTGGATGCTAGCATCATCTCAGTTTCTAATAAAGTGACTTCTTCTAAGGGAAAGTTTTCTCAAAGCAACAGTTATGTCATAAAATGAAAAAATAATAAGAAGTAAATGAGCTAGGGTCAGGCTGACCTGGGTTTTGAGTAGGAGTCTCTATTCTGACAGGGTGGTGTTGCATACAGTTATACAAAACACATGCCAATTTCTGTGAAAGCTTTCATAAAGCTGTCTCAAGTTAGCCATTGCTTTGTGTGGCTCTAGCATTGTTGAAAGGGTAAATATTGTTCATATTTTATAGATGAAATACTGATGTTTGATGGCACAGAACTATAGACTGGAGGACGCATAGTAGCAATTGGTGGCAAGGAACTTATATTTTGGAGGTTTTATGCCTATAAATTCAGACCCTCTCCTCACCCTCAACCTCAAAGATGCTAGATGTTCCAAACTGGCTCACAGCACTCTAGAATTCTGAGGTCTTAGAGACCACTAGGAATGGTGGTGAGGGTAAGAAGCACCCCAAACCAGGACTTCCCTGCTTTTCTGGACTTTTGATTCTAGTTTCAACAGCAGAAGTTCTGATATATAGTAGAGTTCTTCTGTTTATTTAAAATAAGGATTCAAATCTCCAGGGTACAACTTGTAGACCGAGGCCTCAACCCAAGTACATCTTAACCCATCACACTGATCTATTATCAGGCCTTCCGAGGAAGGAATGCAAGCCCTGGCTCCAACTGCCCCAGGTCAGAGGCTCTCAGACAACCGGTCTCCTCGTCTTCACAGACAACATCTAGCTCTTACAAAAGGTGTTCTCCACAGTACCTGAGGTGTGCTCTTTGCTGTCGCTTCTCTCAGGAAGATCCCCCAAGAGAGAAGTGATTTCCTCTCCAAATATCCTACAGCAATTTTCAATGAGAAATTGTATAAGAAGTGAAACCTGTGCGCAATGAACAGAATTCAAGCGTTATTATTCATATAGCCCCCTGCCCATTTCATACACAACCTAATCTAAGCCGCAAAATGGAATCGAATAGAGGGAAGTATTCAAAATGGTATAAAAGCCCCACTGCCAACTGATGGTGCTTTAGAGAGTAGTTTGGGCACAGAACCGAATCTGAGGCAGCAGACTACAATCATCTATGATTTTTGGCGCAGTCTTAACATTTTAATTCCATCTTTTAAATTAAGGCAATTTCAAGCATTCTCACTCCATAGGATGTTTGGGATGGGAGAAACGTACTTTGTTATTAAAATTTATCAACTATCAGTAATAGAGACACACAAGGATTTCTTGTATAAAGGGCAAGTTGCTATGATTTGGGACAAGGGCTCCTCTGTGGGTACAGAAGGAAGAGAGGGACAGGCAGACAGCATGCAAACCTGGGCTACTCATGACTAGTCTCAGCATGGCTCCCTTTTACCCTTCTTAAGTGAGGTGCCTATGGGGAGAAGAGCATTTACAGGGGCTCTGCTGCCACTGAGATGGACAGGAGCTGACCTATAGATTCTTTGCCTCAGCAGCTGAGACATGCTATGACTGAAGGAACTGGTACCCAGGCCCCTGATCAACAGCCAGGCCCTCCAGGGGTGGGAGGGGTGGGAAGGGTGGGATCTCAGTCCCTACTGCATCATTACAAAAGAAACCACAGCAAGGAACTTCTGTCAGGATTGTGTAGCTGGCCAAAGTTGGCACTGAGAACTGAACTCTGGCTTGTCTAAACTCAAAGGCCCTGGTTTGTCAAGGAGTGCTTCCTTACCACGTGTGGTTTGAGTCAGCTCTACTCTTCAGCCTCCTTAAAGGGAAAAGTGAAGTAACAATTGATCTTTTTTAAAAGTTTTTATATGTTTCACCTTGCTATAGTCTACCAGTCAGACAGGTCAATAAACCCACACAGAGTCTACTTTAGCTCTTTAAGAAATTGTGTTTCAGCATATTGTGAATTTCAAATGTTTCAGAATGAGGGACTGAGGACTCAGGACATAAAATGAAAAATGTCATTACCTTTTTTGTAAATTCATTTTCTAGTTCTGGGCTGGAGGAAGTAGGAGGCCAAAGAATGCTTGGAGCGATACACACTGCTAAGTTAAATGCAGTCATCTGATTAGATAAGGAATGTTGTTCAATGTTGTGTAATACCCCAAACAGATACCTTAGGAAAACAACATTGGCTCTGGGAAGCTGATCTAATAGCCTAAAGACAGAAAAATGCAGGACGTTTTATTAAGAAACGTGTAAAGACAGGCACCCCTCACTTCACCTGCATGGGGAACCATGCAGATCAAACAGGCACATCAAGAGCACAGTGCAGACACACAAGCGTTTCAGGTGGGTGGCAGTGTGTGAGGCAAGGGGTACTCAGACAGGAGGGACGCACTGGCAATTGTTTTTCAGGTCTTGTCTTCATAACTCAATGAAAATGTAGAAGAGTGCATAAACTATGTTGCCTGTTGTAACTCCAAGAAAAGTAGTACAATGTGTTTTAACTCAGGCAACTCCTGCAACATTTTGTAATATTCCCAAGCAAACCCACAAAAGACATCCTGATAAGATTAAAGTACTCATTTACTTCCAAGCAGGAAGGCAAGAGTGATATTTCTTGGTGAGAATCCAAGGTTTAGCTATGAAGACTTCAAGGTTTGTTCTGGGAGCCATGCTCTCCCACCCAGATTCCAAAGGCAGCTGTGCCCCAAACCTATCATTCTCAGGTTAGTCAAGCTTGAAAGGATTATGTTTCCCACTGTTCTTACTTTATGTAAGTTATAAAAAGTAGTTTTAAATGACTACTCAACAAAACTTATTTTTACAATCATCCAAAGCGGGTGTGCACGCACACACACACACACACACACACACACACACACACTCCTCTGTCTGTCTCTGTCTCTCTGTGTTGTGTGTGTGTGTGTGTGTGTATGTATGTATGTATGTATGTTACTTTTTCTATAAGAATCTACAACTTGAGGAAATAAGGTACTTTGGCACCTGTTACTCAAACAGCAGAGGTCTTTCTTCAGTATAATGGGTGTATTCAGCAGGAAATAAAGCATCTAACATACGTGTTCTGTAGGGCACTAAGAACACTGACTGTAGATAAGCGATAGCAGTGCATCCAGTGCTTGGCTCTGGAACTAAATTCTGACAGAAGGACAGCTGACTGATCGGCACCCTTGGCCCAGAAGAGAAGCCAATTTTGCAGCTATGTACTTCTGACTCAGTAACTAAAAGCTGGGGTGTTCTGTAATCCATGGTGCGGGGCCGTATGGAACATCATACTGGTACTGTTAGGAATTACTTTCAACGAAAGCGTTTGTTTGTCTCATTTGCCTAAGTGTCATACTTTCACATTAAATCTAAACAAGTGATATTTGGGATCCAAGCTTTTCATGAACTAGAATTTGCATTTTTTCGAATGTACACTTCCTTCCTACCTATTTATTCTCTTACAGGAAATATTCAGGAACATGCATGCAGTGATGAAGTCTACAAGGAATCTCAGTGGATGGCCTTAGATATCACAGGTTTTTTGGTTTTGCTTGAGTGTCTCTCACACTGCAGCCAAGGCTGACATGAAACTTGGTAGTAACGTTCCTGCTGCAGTCTTCTAAGTGCTGGATTACAGGTACGAGCCACCACACTTGTATCAGACATTACACTCTTTATTATGAGTCTGAGACGCTGCCAATCCCTTTCCTAAGACACCTCTCAAGGAGTTAACTCCCTTCCTTTTACATTCTAGCATACTCACCAAATACTGGGTAGCAATGGTTACACTGTTACAAACATCCATTTTACCTATCTATTCTACCAGACTCGGCTTCCTGGAGAGAGGGGTAGAGATCATGTTCTCTGCAGGACTCCAGTCACCATATGAATACATGAAGACTCAACTAGTGAGGGAGATACTTCCCCTACATGAAGAACCAGCATCCAATGCACTAATGAATTTCAGCTCCTATCAAATTTAGATATCTTAGGTATACAATAAGTTATTTCATGTTAATAAGATTACTGAGAAAAGGCTTGGGGTGTGGTTTAGTGGTAGAGTGCTTGCCCAGCATGCACAAGGCCCTAGGTTCAATTCCAAGGACCAAGGAAAAGGATTAATAAATCAAAACCAACTTAGAGACTATTGAAATGGCTCAGGTGGTCAAGGCTCTTGCTGGCAAGGCTGATGACTTGAGTTTGATCCCTAGGACCTACATATGGTAGAAGGAGAGAACCGACTTCTGCAATTTACACACATGCACACATACATGCACGCATGCATGCGCGCGTGCACGCGCACACACACACACACTCTGTAATTTTTAAAATCAGAGAGAAAGCAGTGACAACGGAAGCAGTAAATATATAACTGTATTCTTATACCCCATGTATCTGATAACTGCTATTATTTTAATAGAAAAGCTTTCAGGATGTAAGTATTTTAAAGTATTTTTCATATTCAAGATCATTACCTTTGAATTATGTTAATTTTTTCTTCATCATTTCCTTGATCCATTACACAGACCCAGTGATCATACAGATCTGATGAAAAAATACTTTCCGGGATATTTCTCAAAAAATCCTAAGTGTGGGAAAAATAAAAACAAGCATTCAAATCATTCTCATGCAAAATACATGTTGGAAAAAGAACCCTGTGTACCCTCCACTGAGCTGTTCGTACGGAAGCTTGTGAATTGACATTTTTCTGGGGACAGATTGGAGCAATCAATTCTGGACTACCATTGAAAAAATAGAAGGCACCCTATTCAGCAGAAGCTCCGGGCCTGTACACATTTTAGTAAACTGACGTGATGGGATATGACAATACAGCACCTCAAAACCCACCCCCTTCTTTAAAATAGCAAGTTCAAGGAAATGTACCAAGTTATCTGTGAGGCTTGTAATTTGGCATCCATCCCACACTCTATATGTACTTATTCCCAATTGCTCTATAATGCTTGATATATTTGGAATATAGAAATTAATCAAAGCAAGTGGTTATACCTTAGAACATTATATTCCAGTGATGGTGCACAATGACATCAAGGTACTTTATTCTTGTTATACCCCATGGAAAGGCACTTAGGTGTTTGAAGGGAAGAAAGCATCCAATAGCTGAGTTCCAGGAACTAGGGTCAGCACTGTGTGCCTCATGTACAGTAAATGAACATATTCATATTACATTATTTTTTCTGTTAAGACCACTGGTGGGGATGGGTGTAGAAGAACCAGACCATGGCATGAACAGGATATGACCACAGGTGTTTGCTATGGGGGGGTCTTTATTTACAAAAAGCTAAAAAACAAGCTGAATTGGTCCTTGTAGAGAGCACTGGCAATAGTTCTGGGCCACCTGTCTCTGTCTTTGGAATGGCACTGACAAGGCTAAGCTTGCAGGCTGAGACGTCAATATCAGGTAGGGAGAACTCAGTTTAGTGACACGGCTGGTTGTCTTCACAGGTACCTGATGTAGGAAGTCCTGTATATGTGTTCCTTTATTTGGTTAATGAATAAAGAAACTGCCTTGGCTTGTTGATAGGACAGAGTAGAATGAGGCAGGGAAAACTATACAGAATGCTGGGAGAAAGAAGGCGGAATCAGGAGATTCCATGTAGCCACCACCAGGAACAGACACCAGAACCTTACCTGTAAGCCACAGCCACGTGGCGATACACAGATTAATAGAAATGGGTTAAATTAAGATGTAAGAGTGAGCTAGAAATATGCATACGCTAATAGGCCAAGCAGTGTTAAAATTATTAGAGTTTCTGTGTGGTTATTTTGGAGCTGAGCATCTGGGAACAAACAAGCAGCTTCCTACAACAGCTACCTGTTTATACCAGAGACAGGTGGAAGTCTGAATGAGAGATTTTAAAGATATAACCACTGTCTCTGCAGCTTTTAAAAGTCAACATACAGCTCGATGCTTCTGTATCATGGAATCTGTGATAATGTTGGTAAGATGAATTAGCTAACTATTGGGACTCACTCACTGCTTATGGGTTCCACTGGGGCAGGAACAGACCCTTACTCACTTTGCATATATGACAATGTATATGTAAGTCAGCACGGCAAAGGCCGTTACTGAACGATTATAAATGTGTCATATAGACTATTAACAAGTGGACAAGGGAAGCCAGTCAACTCTAACCGTATGTCAAGATAATTTTGCAAACTTTGTAGCTGTGCTGACTACTTCACTTCTGTTTTTCTTTTTTTCATTTCTGGCAGTTAAGGAAGATTGGCTGTTTCTGCCTTCCTTTATTTGTATAAATGCACCCAGACACTGTGACTCAAACACACCCTCACAAAAGCTGCCTCTAGTTTTCATAATCCCAGATCAATTGCAGCTGTGGCACCACAGAGTTAGAAGGGGTAAAATCTGCTATTTCAAAAATAGGTTAGTGATTAGAAATCTCTTTTTAAATCTCACTGAAAAAGACACTTGGGATCCATCTTAAAAACATCATTAAGTCTTAAATGCATACTTGGAAGATAACTTCAACTGTGGCAGAGTGCTCTCCCCAGCTGGAACAACACACTATAAAATGCAAACATCACAGCTGAGGGGGATGGAGAGTTGACTCTGAATTACAATGATGGACTTGCAGTATTCAATGAAATTCCTTACTTCCAAACCAGAGCCTAAGCCAACAGGACTTTCTGGTTCCTGTGGGATGAATCTGTGGACGGCTGAGCTTCGTTGAGGGAGGAAGGGCCAGAGTCACACCATTCCAGGCGATTTTTGTTCAATCACGGTTTGAAGAGCTAAACTTATATTTAAGTAAAACCTGGTAAGTAAAGACTTAAATGACTTCAGACTGCTTTATTTATTTTTTTGAAGCTATATACAGAAAAAAAGAAAACAAAGGCTCAACCTTTATCTTCTTCCCTACAACCAGTTGAAATAGACGGGAATAAAAAACACAATTACACAGTGACAAGACTTCAGTTATATGGAAGCCATTTAACCAGAGTCTTCAATCATCTGCTTGCCTTTGCACAGAAGATCTTCCTACAAGCTGAAGCACACCTGGGGTAAGGCCATGCTTCTTTGGAATAGTCTCAGCTCCGCAAAGAGTCGTAACAAGTGTGGTGCTGTGGAGTAGACAGCAAGAGAATTTTCTTTCTTCTATGACACAGGCTGACCTGCCTAAGCTAAGGAGAGAGAACCCACTTCTGGAAGAAGGAAGAACTTATGCTATGTGTTTGTTTTTGACATACCTGTCTGGTTAAGGCTCAAGCATATCAAGTATCTGTATTATCCTGGGATTGAAAAGTAATAAAAACTGCACAGGAGATCAGATGGCCCAAGCTCATTCTCCAAAATGGCGTTTGTTCCTGCTAAAGCCCATGGCAGAATTTAGACACAGCCATCAAGAAATAACAGGGAGCCAGGCAGTGGTAGAGCACGCCTTTAATCCCAGCACTTGGGAGGCAGAGGCAGATGGAGCTCAGTGAGTTCAAGGCCAGCCTGGTCTATGAAGTGAGTTCCAGGATAGTCAGGACTGTTATACAGAGCAACCCTGTCTAGAAAAACAACAACAACAAAAACAACTAAAAAAGCAAACAAAAAAAGAAAACAAAACAACAACAAAAAATCCAACGTGAGTCTCACAAGCCACGGTGCTGACTTTCTCAGCAGCTGGCCACTCAGATGGGGCAGGGCAAAACAAGCCCTGTCCACCATATTTTCCTAAGCTTCAGGACCTCAGATGACACTGGGGCCTTCTCTACTCTTGGCTCAGTGCATCCAGACCTGGGAAATGGAAGTTTGAGGTAGGCCTGCAGAGATTCTTGCTGTGGCCAAAGCTCTGCTCATGGCTCAGTTCTTGTTTCTTTTCCAAAATAATAGGACATTTCTAAGACCATGAGGAAGAGACTATGTCAGAACTTTCTAACTGTGGTGAAGGCCAAAAGGCCCAACATTCCTGTTTTCCTCTTAGAATGTGTGAGGAGTTACAGGAATGGATGGGAACTTTAGGTGGCATCAGCATCTTGTTTTAGTTTAAAGCTAATGTCACTTTATTATGGCAAACTAATAAAACTCTACAAACATTTAATACAAGTTCAGTTTTTTGATAACTTTGTCTTCATTAGGAAGGCAGAGAGTGAGGGACTCAGAGAAGCAGGATGTTTGTTGTGCTAAATGTCCTCTGTGTGTTCCCGAGTATGTCACACAGTTTAACTGAAGTTTGCTTTTGTGTCTGGGGTGGTAATGAGCTGACTATCGTGAGAGAAAAACAAGAGCCTATCACGTTAGTGGTGGAGCCTGCAAACTCCAATGTTGGCTTTGTGAAAATTTTTAGCACTTTCGGACTCTAAGCAACCAGAAACGATGTCACTGTGGAATGAACTCTGAGTCTGGGTTACACCGTGGATGAGCGCTCTGCTCCTTACCTTCAGCACAGATGCTATCACGAAGATTGACTCACAGTCAAGGGGGACTTCAATTCCAGAATTCAGTTTCTCTTTCAGCTCTCTGCAGGATTTCATATTGGCCGACTGCCTGAAGATGCCTTTGGTGAGAGGGCCTTTTTGGTTAAGAAAGAAAAGCATATCCTAGGAGCAAACAAAGGACATAATCCAAGATTACTTTACACACACCAGTACAGGAGCAGGGACTGGCCTTCTGTGGCTGCCAGAAGGACTGGAGCTGGATGGATGGTTACAACAATTCAAATGATGTTTTTAGAACATAGAGGCCAGGGACACAGCACCTGGTTCAAGAAAATGTGAGTTCATGAAATTTAATGTATAACCTGGTGACTATAGTTAGAAAAATATAGTCTAAAAAGTTTCAGAGAATAGATTTTAAGTATTCTTCAATTTTGCTTTCTATCTGTATGTTTTCTGCATCCAGTATAGAAGACAGTGGAGACAAACAGCCCATGAGATCAGGAAGCAAGCTATGCCTCTGATTTCCTAGG
This sequence comes from Chionomys nivalis, assembly GCF_950005125.1. Taxonomy (NCBI): domain Eukaryota; kingdom Metazoa; phylum Chordata; class Mammalia; order Rodentia; family Cricetidae; genus Chionomys; species Chionomys nivalis. Next base: position 50,861,534 of record NC_080089.1, on the reverse strand, counting down.
CTAGGGTCTGAGCCTTACTTTTGAGTTTACGGAGTAAGGGTGGTGAAGGTAACTTCACTGTGGAGGATAAACAAGGTAATAAAGCATCTATCATAGTGCTTTGTTACAGGGAGATGGTCCCTTTGTTCTGGCCACCTGGCTAGCTTACACCCGAAATAATCACACAGAAACTGTATTAACCAAAAACACTGCTTGGCCATTAGCTCTAGCCTTGGCTAACTCTCACATCTTGATCTAACCCATTTCTATTCATCTGTGTTCACCACGAGGTCGTGGCTTACCGGGAAAGATTTAGCATGTCTGACCTGGCATCTCCACGGCAGCTCTCTCACTCTCTCTCTGCTTTCTTCCTCGCAGAATCCAGTTCTGTCTTCTCTGCCTACCTAAATTCTGCCCTATCAGGCCAAGCAGTTTCTTTGTTGATTAACCAATGAAAGCAACACATTAACAGAAGGACCTCCTACACCAGTGCCTGGCATTTATCGATTTAACAGGGCAGGAGATTTGGAGTGTACTGGAGTAGACTGCTTGGAGGAGAACGGACGTTGAACAGATCTTGCTGTAAGCAGACTATTTTCTTTATCACTTGGAGAGAATTCAAATTTAGCAGCTATTTTCCATTCCATCCCAGAGAATGTATCTTGATGCTTAAACATATGAGATATAAACCTTGAAAAGCAAAAAGATACTGTTTTCTGACCAACAAAGCTGGAGATTGGATCTGTGGTTTTCTGACAACATACTAATTTATCTGAGTGGGCTTCTGTTGCTCTTTTAAAACAAGTAGACTGGATTGTTTCCTAACTACATCTCCCTCAAGATTCTGCCACGATGAAATCTGATTTTATGTTCTGAAGTAAGGATAGAGATTTTTAGTTAAACCAGAGGGTGTTTATGATCTTTCCACTTTGGGGACAGACTTACCCTACAGCGCTTCCCCTTCACCAACATCCTTTCCCCTAGTTTACAGACCCAAATGACACTTACCAAGATAGGTTTTGGTAGATTGTCATTCTCACAAATATCTGGTAAAGAAACTCCAAAGAGCTGTCCTGGCATAGGGGATGTTGGTGACATGGGCAGGTTGTCCAGGTGAGTGCTGGAACCACGCCAAAAAGCCCAGTTGATGATAGAGCGCCTTCTTTTAAATGTCTTCTGGCCTGAGTCTAAGAGGTGAGATCAGGAGGGAAGCTTGTGATTCATTCAGTCTTATTTCTGCAGCTTGTTTTGTACTTTATTCCTTACACTATCTCAGAGAAGTGCTTATGGAGCCCATGCCAGCTGTGAAAGTCCATTATAAATATTTGGCAAATTAAGGAAGCAGTGGCTTCTTCTATCCCTTTATGGGACAGATCACTGGCCTGCTGACCTGAGTCTTGGTGCTAAAATTTAAAATATAGAGAAGTTACATTTCTTAGGCTGGAGATGTCATTCAGTGATAGAGTAACTGCCATGCACAAGGCCCCAAGTTCCATCTCTAACATTGTACAACAACAACAACAACAACAACAAAACCACTTCTCTCTCAGTGAACTATACAACTTAAATCAGAAAGTACTTTATATCAACACACACACACACACACACACACATACATTTTAAAGATGAGACAGGCATATAGAAAAGCAGAAGAGTGAATTAGGTTACAGTTAAAAAAGTGAGAGGAGGAGAGAATGACAAGGAGAGGAGAAATGAGGGAGAAGAAGAGGAGTCATTTTTATGTTTCTAGAAACAAAGAGTGCTTTGTGATCGGATGTCTCATCCGACTGATAACAGACAGGAAGCTAACGTCTTACATTTGCTTCCTTTCTTGGTAACTGAAAAATTTCCCATGCAGCTTTTCCAATGCACAATTTCAAAAACTGTGTGTAAGGCAGCGTGGATGCAGACTAGTGGAACCCAGCAGGCTCTAGGGTGGTGGGGTGAAAACATCTGGAGAGAGACCTGTTCGGATTGGCTGGGAGACCTAGGGATTTAAGACAGTGGCAGCCATAGCCAGTGACAGGTAAAGAGGAAAGCAGAGTGGGACCCCGAATACCCACAGGTAAAACCTGCTCACATCTCGGGATAACACCTAAAACAAGCACTCGTGATGCAGATTCAAAAAGCTTTCAATGAAAGTCACAAAACTCAGATCTGAAGAGCCTTTACACCCTTCACTGCCTGACTCCAGGGAGGGCACCGGGAACTGGTCACTAGACACTGGCTCAGAGTGTTTTCTATTCAGAAGTGATGTTCTGCTGCCAACATGGGCTAATGACAGAATTCAGACAGGAGATAATCCAAGGAGAACATGGTCTGCAGTACCAAATGCTAATTTCAAAGAACCCTTTGTATCATCTGACTGACTATAAAGTAACTCAGCATTTTCTTTCTTCACAATAATCTGCTTAAACCAACTATGACACAGATTGTGGGCTGATAAACAAATGAGCAACATTTTACTAACCAGCATCCTGACTATGGACATCACCCACACTTATCTTCCTTGTGCTCCTGCAGTAGGATGCTACTGCCAAGCAGGAAAGCAGTGGGGTGTGAAGTGCTCTTGACAATGGAGTCAGGAGCCTACTTCACACTGCTGATTCACACAACCCATTTAGAGTTTCCTATTTCCTTAGCTTTAAATAGGAAAAGATGTTATCCGTCAAAGACCTATGGAGAGGAATACTAGACTAATTTTGAAAAAGATTGCCCAAGGCATGATTGTGGGTCTCTGTTAAAGCTACCCTGATGCCAGGCTGGCTCCTCCTGGTAGAGAACATCTCTTGGTATCCATTCTCCATGGGTTTAAACAGCTGTCAGGAGTACACAGACAGAAAAGAATATCATTCCTCTGCTCAGCTCTGGTGCTCTCTTCCTGCTTTGATCGTCCTAGCTTCCATTCCAAACAAAAACAGAACAGCAAAACAGAAAAGAGAACCAATTCTTCCCTAAATCCAGGAAGGGGTTTGCCTCCCAACCTGTGCACATGTCCACAGAAGATGAACGCTAATATGCATGCTGAGTAGTTTTCTCTCTGGCTTGCACATTTCAAGCTCTTCTAAAACTGTCCCGTCTGATCGCTTTCACATACTTAAGACTGCTCTATCACCAGGTTACACACCACTGTCCTATGGATGCAGACAGAGGATCCAGGAACAGCTGGGCCATGCACTTACATGTTTGCAGTGACAGTCATCCTGTTTGTTGTGCATAACATTTAGTGTGAGACTTCAGGTTCCCCAGGACTGAGGAAAAAATTGATTGACGCTTATTGTTTTCAGCATTTTAGTGCGTGCTTCTTTCTTTACAAACGACAAAGGCCGATGACAAAAGACGCTGCTGCCACAAGGGCAACACAGTTGTGTAGTGAACTAAGTGTAAAGTTAGCTTTCCTAGGTTCTTTTCTTATTTATATTATGAAACTCAGTACTTACAAAAATTAGTTGAATTCATACAACTTTAGAGTGTATAACCAAAAGATCTTTAACTAACTGTCTTCTAGCCACACAACTAATATTTCCCCAGAGCAGCACATTCATGTAGGGGAACAGTACAAAGGGTGTCCTGTGATTTACCGTCATTTATACAGTTCAGTTCACACGCAGTGTAGCCCTGGGTCTGAGCAGATGTGGGCAGTGGCCTGTAGTGCTACAGATCTGTTTCAGCTTGAGCTGGAGTGTGGACAGCTCCCTTCAGAGCACACTCAGAACCCCACTATCCACCCAAACTGTTCACCCCAATGTCTCCATTCTAGGTGTAACTAAACCATTCAGTCTTTATTCTGCTTTGTTCCTGACACTGAACAAAAGATTTGGCATAAATGCTCTCACAGACTAAGAACACAGGTGATATTTTATGTGTTGTACATGGAACAGATAAAGAGGCAAAGTAGGGATAATGACCTTGAAGGGACAAAGGTTTGTTAAAAGTGACACTTGGGTCTTGAGTTCAGATAATTTTGATGTTTATATCTGGAACCTTTCAATACAGTGGAGCTGTTCATTGGTGTCTAGGGCAAGTTTCAGGGATCTAACATATATATATTTTTAATTTTCTAGAGGAACTTTTATTTATTCAATCTTTGAATTTTCAACTGTTTTAACTTTATTTTTTTTTTACTGCTTTGAGTCTAGATTTTTTAAAAAAGGTTCTTCCATGATATAAACTCAATATAAGCAAACTTAAAATTATCAATGTTTTCATAATTTGTCCAAGTGTCTGAAAACAGTTTAACCAACCTCCACTCCGTTTGGTGGGCATGAGCAACACAATCTCATGATATATAGACCAGGCTAGACTTGAATTCTTAACACTCCTATCTCAGTTTCCTAAGAAGAGGATATTTTCCTTAAGTTAACTAGAGGAGGCCTTTCTCAGAAATGCAGAAAGGAGGTTTATGTGTCTAATTATGGATTACTTAAGCCAGGAAGCATAAAATAGTAACAGAAAGAAATTATCTTCCATTGTTATCGCCTCATTAATCTCAGAAAAAAATATTTTATACATGAGAGACCATGGCAATATAGCTACTTCCTAGGAGTAAGCAATTCCTAAGACTAATGTGAATTCTGCAGATCTAAGAGCCACAGAGTACAGCATATGAACTTGGTAAGGATGGGCCAGTTCTGTCCACTGACAACAAAAGCTATACAAGTACAGGTCAGGCTGCCAGTCTGATGTTATCTGAAAGAGCGTGAAGACGGAGGATTGTTTTGCTTGACGTAGTGTCTGGATCTGCAGCTCTCCTGCCTTACCCTGCAGTTTCCTTTTAAATTCTGATTTACGTTATGAGTTGGGCACCACAAGGTGGGAAGGAAGGTGATGGAATCATATGTTCATATTTTCTGTATCACAGTGAAGATGCAGGTACTGAAAGTAATCTCCATGGTGGCATGTTGGTTTCACATGAAAGACAGCAACAGAAGCTGTGAGAATACTGACCATCCAGCCAACAGTTATGGTGGAGGGTGGTCTGTTCATGATGTGAAGTCACGCTAATGGGCACAGACAGTGCGGCAGCTAGGTCTGGGACGGAGGAGCTAGGCGAGGCTTCATTCCCACTGTGCTAAGCTTTGCAGTGCTGCTTGTGGTCTGAGGAAGTGTTCCATAAAACGCAAAGGTCCAGGTCGACAATCTTTGGTAACATAAATATCATCATACAGGCCAGTAATCTCGTGGATAGAATGTCTAGATGCTTTACTGTTGCATTCTTAACACGTAATTCTTCTGCCTCAGCATCTAGAGTGCTGGGATTAGAGATGGGCACAGCCACACCTGGCTCTGATCTAAAGCTGTAAGCAGACTAGTGCTTGGATAAAAAACTATCCCAGGTTTTCTGAAGATAATTACAGCAGTGACTTCCTAAGTTCACCCCGATTACAGCGGTAGTTCTTCTTCCTTCCTTGTTTTAGAAACCTTTGATGTAAGAGCAAAGAAAATTTCCACATGTAACTGTATGACTGAGCTGATTAATTTGCAATGAAATGCTGAGAAGCAACTGTCAAAAGAATAAGAATCTAATAAAATTCTACAAATGCCACTCAAGAGAGAAAGATGCACAATTAAAATTGTATACTTTCCTTTTTCCTTTTATTTTTTTTTTTACATACCAATTCCAGTTCCCCATCTCTCCTCTCCTCCCCTCCCCTTTCCCCCGCCCCACCCCTATCTACTCCTCAGAGAGGGTAAGGCTCCCCTGGGAAGTCAACTTAAGTCTGTTCCATCACCTCATTGAGGCAGAACCAACCCCTCCCCCCACCCCATGCTAAACTGAGCAAGGTATCTCTCCAAAGAGAGTGGGCTCCACACAGTCAGTTCATGCATTAGTAGATTCACACACTACCCAAGCCACACCATTGTCACCTGCATTCACGGGGCCTACTTTGGTCCTGTGCAGGTTCCCCAGTTGTCAGTCCAGAGTCAGTGTGCTTGCATTAACTTTGGCCAGTATACTTTTTTAATGGCATAACTTAGCACATAGCAAAACTTAGCTATGTGAAATGTTTTAAGATGAAACATAAAAGCTCCATTATAGATAAGAACATTTGCTTTCAACTTCTATGATTAGGTCAAGAACTGAAAATCCCAAATAAGCAAAATGATGTCTTTCCCTTAAATTTAATTCTTCTAATTGGCAGACACTATGTTTGATTAGATTTTGAATTTAGATTTTTAATTCTACCAATATGAAATTTGTGTAAATTAGTTTTTCTCACATAGCACCCAAATAATTTTCTCATCGTGCTCTATCAAATGAATTACAGGCAGATAAACAATTTCAGAACTTCACTGTCAATACTTTGTATGGCCAATACATTTTACTACCAGGCCCCTCACAGAAGAAGCCAGAGACTTCCTGAGCAGCACTCCATGAAATCCTCTACTCACACAACACCCAAACCTATACATGGAAGTGCACTTGCTGTTGGTAGCTGCAGAGGAGGCGATGTGGGTGCCTTAGGAGCATGTACTTTAGCTGCTCTCTCCCTCACCTGGGTACCCTGAGCATAGGTGGTGCAAGTACGGTCTTCCAAAAAACAAAAGAATGCAGGCCAATGGACAGAGTAGATGAAAAACCTTAGGAATTACTCTAAGGAAGAAAAACACTGGAAAACCATGAGTGTAAAGGCAGAAGTGCCAGCATATTCTCCTTCGCTTAGTTACGTTCTTATGCCAGTTTTAAATTCATCTATAAGAGAGCCATTCCCATGCCCATGCGGTCAGCAAGTATTTACTGAGGACTAAGATGCTCCAGGGGCTGGGATGGAGACCAGTACCTGGCCTTCTTGTTTTAATGAGTTAATCAATATCTCCAAAGCAGCCCCTCAGAATGACCCAAAGACGTGCCCATACAGCCTTAGGATACCAAACTTAGTTTACCGTTGCAGGAGAGAAAATGATGACCGATTAGAATTTGAGCATGTTTGCATGGCTGGCGTTGGTGAGGTTGGGAAACCCCTGCTGTCTGATGTACCAGGCCATCAGCAGACAATGGCGGGGTTGACTTGTGTGTGGAGATGTGTAAAAAACAGGTGATTCAGATGGCCCAGCCCATATGAGGGCCTGTCTGAGGTTGGTTATTAGTGATTCCAAGCTGCCCTTCTGCTGTTGGATTTCTTCAGAGTGCTCAGCAGTCATCTAGAGATGCGACTGCACTAGGTATGTGGAAAGGTGGGAAGTGTAAAGGAGCTGAGGTCTTCCTCAAGACAGATTGTGGTAAGCGTGGGGTTCGGGTCATGTACACATACAGAAGCATGCACACATACGCAGGGATATGGTGAAAGCGGTAGACTCGTAGGTGAGGGGAGGAGTTAGCTTGGTAGGCAAGCGGAGGGAGGAATATGGGCTTGGAGATAAGGAAGACAGAACGAGCAAATGCTGTTGCATCAACAGAACAGTTGCACACTTTTTAGCCCAATAAAACAGAACTTGGGTTCAAACTGAGTTTGTACCTGATGACTGCAATTATTTTAGAAACTTATAGGTGTTTTAGTATGAGAGAAATTAAAGAATTTAAACATACTAGAGGAGGTCTCAACTGAAAAGACGGTTGCAATGCATATTAACAAGGAGAACCTTTATAATGAGTGCTGATTTGTTACTTCCCTCTAAGTTTGGATAACTGAACACACATTTCTCCTTAAAGTAGGGTCACAAATGGGGAGAAGTGAAAAGGCGCATTTTCCCCAGGCTGCAGTAACTGGAACACAGATGAAGAGTTTCATCTGGCACTCAGCTGATGCCAATAATCTGTCATGAGGAGGGAGGGTGGCCTCTGATCTCTCGAGGTCCATGCCTTCTCTTTAAATCTCTTACTCCCTGAGTTTGTTCATTTGCAGAAGGCAAGTCACTATTCACTGGGCCAGCTGACAAAGGCAGACATAGAAGTACACTATCAATTTCCTATCACCCTTATACTTTTGGGTTTCAATTTTCTTTTGTTTTTCTATACAATCTTGCCTCAGACTGAGAGCGTTAGTCCAAGCTTGGGTCAGGGCAAACTATAATGCCCTTCTGTTGAACATCACAGTTACCATAATACAGCCTTTATTATGGGGTAGCAACGAGACAGCTATGTTCACAGGGAATTCAAGTCAGATTAGCAGACTAAGGGGGAGACCTCGGGAGAAATCATATTAGTCTTCACATAGTTATCGGGCTCAAGATCCCAGCCAGGGCATCACACTCTTCCGACACCCATCACGGACAGGCTCCCTTTTATAATGTGATCATTTAGGGGGAACACAGAGGGGTGTATTACAGTACAAAGAAGGCATTGACGCACCTGCAGCATCGCCTGGGCCTTTGACTGCAATGGGCATAAGGTTAAAGGGGAAAGGCTGGCAAGAGAAGAGGGGACAGATGATTTCCCCTTGTTTCTGAGTGTGAGCCAGCAGGGCCTATGCTCAGTTATAGACTCCGCTTCCAAGATCCTGTCTTTTCTTTTGAAAACCCGCACTTGTAAGTTCATCCGGGTGAAGTTGGGTCTTTGCCTTTGTACTAAATCTGTGTTCAGGAATGCAAGTTTTTGCTGAAAGAGGGTTCTATGAAGGAGGGGGGCGACTCACCGCTCAGTTGCTGGGCTGTCGCCAGGCGGCTGGGTTTCAAGATGAACTGGCACTGCATCTCCCGTGGCAGCTGCTCCATGAGGAAAGGCTCCCGGCGCTGGGATGGGGCGGCCGGGTCTTTGGATCCCTGTGTCAGGAGGGCAGAGTCTCGGAGATGGCTCATTTTAATTCCATAAGGGTACTCATGTCCTACAAAGAGGGAGACCAAATGCAGACTTCAGGCCGACTGAGTACCACCAGCAAGTGCAGCAAGCTGGAGTGAACTGTCATTTACACCTGGGACATCCGGAATAAAGAGTCCTTTTGTTCAATGAAAGATCCATGTGCCTGCTCTACGACGGGGCCTCTGCATAGCGCAGGTGGCTCTGCCGAATCAGAGTGGCTGTCTCACAGCAGATGAATGGTGAGAGGAGGAAAAAAAATCTTCAAAGAATCCTTAGAAGGACTGCAGACATCAGTTTATGAATTGCATAGTTGACCTTCTCTGGGTTTGCATCTAAGATTATGTAAGAGTGTCTTATTTTCTCCCTTGACACCAAAGGATCTATAAATCTTTAGTGATCTGTATTCTAAGTTCATGATGGACAATATTTGCCTTGGCTGTCATACAAACACTGTACAGATCAAACAAGGAAACACTAGTTGGTAATATTATGTTTGAAAATAGTGACAAAGACGCCTGTCTGGTAAGGGTCACTACAACCTGGCAATGGAACTGTGAGTTGCCTCCGTTCATTGTTTGTATTCCTGAACACAAAAATAAAGGTATGGTGGCTCATGACTGAAATTCAACACTTGGGAAGCCAAACAGGAGAATCACTGCATTTGAGACCAGTCTGGGTGCTCTAGTGAGTGCAAGACAGGACCTGAGCTACGAAGGCCATGTCTCAAAACAAAACAAAACAACAAGACCACCCCCCCCCAATCTCCCAAAGATCCAAAGATTCATCTGATTATTATCTAGCACATCTGTGTGGGAGCCATTTTTTCTTTCTTTCCTCCCTCCCTCCTTCCTTCTCTCCCTCCCTTCCTCCCTCTCTTTCTCTTTGGGTTTTTGAGACAGGGTTTCTCTGTAGCTTTGGAGCCAGTCCCGGAACTTGCTCTGCAGACCAGGCTGGCCTCGAACTCACAGAGATCCACCTGTCTCTGCATCCTGAGTGCTGGGATTAAGGGAGTGCATCACCACTGCCTGGCAGGGGCCGTTTGCTTATTCTGTTAGCTACATGATTAGTTGTTTCCAGTCCTGGAACTAGTGCCTCTGAATTGTTTCTCTTTGAGGTTAGTATTCATAGGCAACTGTCAAAAAGAACTGTAGTAGATTCAGAGTACAGATACAACAATAAACTTACAAACTAAGGAAAAATAAACCTTGCACATCTGACCATGACCTGAGTTTTGTTGGTTAGACTCCCAGTAAACTCACTGCTGTGGTATAATCCTTCAATCCTGTCATGATATAGATCCTTTAAGCAAAGATAGTACATTGTCACCTATAATCACTGAATGGAATTCATCAATCCCTTCCTTGGCACCTGACACGGGTATACAAGGCAAGTATGATACTGACATTTAGACATTACAGCAACCTCCAGAGACTAAGGCAGGATGGCCCCTATAACAGCAATACTACAAAACCAGTCTACAGAAGTGATCACCAACTAATGCACATGGCTTTGTAAATGATATTAGCAAAAGTTTGCAATGACATCGTGTAGAGTCGTAGCACTCACGGAAGTTTCAAGCGGCTCTATGCCTAAAATACCACCTATTTAGTTCTAACTTAATAAAATTATTTTAAATATTTATTGTGTTTTTAAAATAACATTTTATTGTTGCTTATTCATTCTTGCATGTATGATAGCATTTAAAAGCAAACCTGTCTGAGGGAGTCAGTTTTGTCCTCAGCATGCATGGTGGCTTCCTATTACCTGCATGTCAGAGTTCACAAACATTTCATAGAAAAGTTTGGTTTTAATTACTCACACCACTTGAAGTGGTCACCCATTCAGGAGTGACCTCGCTGACAAAGGACTGCACAAAATGATGTGCACAACACACATTGCACAGGATCCCACAGGCAGAGAGTGGTTTCTTGTTAGAGGACTCAAAATGGATACCAGACCTTATTTTAATTGCACTATTTGTTAGAGAGAATTTACTAACCAATAAATATTTTTAAATAAATAGCTGAAATAAGGTAAGTTATAATCTACTTATTAATGGTTCCTCAGAACAGTGGGGCTTTGAATTTCAGGCTAGCCTGGACTACATAGTGAGGCATTGTTTCATCTCATAGGCAAAAAAAAAAAAAAAAAAGAATCCTAAAAACAAATGGAAATTTGGCTAAAGAGCTAGTAAAGGGGATTGCTAGTTAGCTGGTAACCAGCCAATGAAGACTTTAGGAGTTAAAGTGGGTTAGTGTCAGTTTGTTTGTGGCGCTAAGAGAATTCTGGGACAGAGCAGATGTCACATGCTCAGGGATGGGTGACAATGCCCGACTATACCACACACAGTACTCTGTATAGAGGCAGCCTTGTCATCAGAGCAGGGATAGGAACGACAACACGCAACCCAAGACTCTGAAAAACAAATCATCAAGAGGAATTCCAGTGGACACTGTTCTCTCACGGGGAAGAAACCCCCAATAAAAGGCTTGCCAAGATCTGCTCATAAAGTGAAAAAGCCAAGAGGAAAATATATGTTTCCCAACTATAGTCCTTAGCAGCCCGAGAGAAAAGATCTCATTGTCTAGCTCATAGTAAACCCTTGATAGAGTAACATTTAGGCTTAAGATTATAGAGCAAAGGAACCACGCTGCCGCCTTAGACTGTGACCGGCACTCACCAATAAGTGGGTACGGAGCTGCTTCTTTTCCTGAATTCACCCATAGCTGGTAATCTCTCTCGGAGCCCTTGAGAACAAGAAACACCGAAACAAATCTTACATGAGGTACTTGAATGGGGGGAGAGTTTGGGCATTTTATGTTATTTAGATTCATGGGGTACACATGGTTTGGGGGATAGTAGTGCTTATTCCTACAGTCAAATCCTAGTCTATTCAAAAATAGGATCCATCACTAGTGGTCCTCCCGTGCCCACAACCCCTGTGTTGACCTAGGACCCCACAAATTGCAATGGAATTAGACCCTTCCTATCAGTGGTCCACAGAGTATGACAGCCTAAGCAAGCCCTTCTACAAAGGGTAATATAATACATTTCCTAGTACTACAAAGCTGATCCTGACTTCTGAGATTCTCAGATGGTCTCAGAGAATAGCATCCAATGTGTCCCTGCAAGACAACCTTCTTACCCAGAAAACCATAAACAGGGCTGTCTGTGAGACTAAAGTCAGGTCACAGAGGCCAGTGTTTAACCCAGTGGCTTCTGAGCAGGAGAATAACCAAGAGGCTTTCTGGAGGTGGATAGCTAGTTGCATTGACTTCAGTTTGAACAACTCCATCCAGTCCTGGGGACAGAAAGGATAAGAATTCTCTCTAGAGAACAGGCCCAGTCATGGAACACAGTAAAATCATTCACTAGTGATTTATAATCCAACAATACTACAAATTCCTCTTGAAAGAAAGATACTAACTATGTGTGCTTTGTTGAATCCTTCAGGAGGAACAAGGCAAAATTCTCATGTACAACTAGAATAGAGGTACCCAAGTCTGTTGGAAGCATTTCATTGCAACTTTAACTTGTAACTAAGTTAAGGACCTGGCCTTAGGGTTCTTAAGGTCTTGGCTATTGTATATACCATACATTGCTCCTGGCCACAAGTACATGCACACACAGAAGAGGAGCAATCTAAAACAAAAAAAAAAATCAAATTTTAGGCAATGTCAGAAACATTGCATACTATCTCTTAGAATGGGTGTAATAAAATAATCTCAGTTCCTAATTACATTTTTTTGGCATGAACAGATCAGACTTTAAAGAAGAAAATTGAGAAAATGCACCATCAAGTAGTTAATCTTCCTTCTTAACTTAAAATTGTGCACTATCTTCCAAGGTATGCTTATGTAGGTTAGAAATCAATGTTGAAATACCAACTTTACCAAGTGCATATAAAATTTAATTACATTTTAACTATATTACTAAATTTTACTGTTCATATTTTTTAATCCTAAATTTTGGTTGCCTTGAATCATTATGTGATGTGGGATTCCCCTCTGTATGCTTTGAATATGTTTTATTACCATTGGCTATTAAAAAATATGCTTTGGTCTATGGCAGGGCAGAATATAGCAAGGCTGGAAATTCAAGCAGAGATAGAAGGAGAAAGAAGGTGGAGTCAGGCAGGCACCATGTACCCACCAGAGAAGCAAGAGGCAATAAACCATGAGCCTCATGGTATAAAATATAAAATAATAGAAATGGGTTAATTTAAGATGTAAGAGCTAGCTAGAAATATGCCTGAGCCATCAGCCAAACAGTGTTGCAATTAATATAGTATCCATGTGATTATGCAGGTCTGGGTGGCTGGAAAATGAAAAACAGTCTCCTTTTACAATTATGAGCTTAGTAGTCTGGGTAAGAGCAAATCTAAAATAAGCAGTAATATGATGTCTTAAGTGTAGCATGTCATAATAAAGTTTTAAAAATGTATTACATTTATTGTGTGCACACACATGTGCAAGGGCACTCACACTAGAGCAGTGTGCCAACAAACGTAGAGGCCAGAGGATAACTTCCAGGGGTGAATGCTCTCTTCCTCCCAAGTGGGTCTTGGGGATGGAACTCCGGTCATCAGGCTCAGCAGCGAGCACCTTTGCAGCTGACCCTCCTGACGGCGAGTACGTTACAAATAAAGCCCCACAGTTAACAGAGGAACTTTCCATGGGGTGCTGGCAGGGCTGGGGGCAAAGGGAGGAGCACTCCAGTTCTCCCTGATCTCATTCTCAGTACTCTGACTGTTCCCACTAACAACGTTCACAACTCACTCCAAAAACCTAAGGGTCAGGTTCAAAGTGAGACAGACCAACATGGTCAGCTCAGTAATGCTCTTCAAATCTATGACAGAATTCAAAGCTGTGCTTTTATTTACTAATTCTTAAGAGGAACCAGCTGTCATCCTCAGGACTTGAAGCCAGTTAGCACAAAAACTATGGCAGAGCAAAATCTTGGGAACTGGTAATCATCTGGGGATTGAGTCTTAGGATAAAAGCAGCATCACACGATCAAGGAAGTGACGGACAGTCAAACAGTGGTGAAGGAGTAAAGGAAGTTACAACTTTTCTATGAACCTTTCACCAAACTTTCTGTGTATGTATGCAGGACCTGTGATAAAAATGTATATTATTACTCTAAGATTCTAGTTTAACCATGATGGTCTTCAGGTCTCAGAGGTGTTAAGATAGAAGAGTGCCCATATTCATGATAACATACAAGCTTTCCTGCTTTTTACATTGGGGGGCAAAGGTAACTTTTTTATTGGTTGTATCATGATGGAAGGGATCCTACTTATATCTAATTTACTAAACATTATTTTGAATATAAAATACCAAAGTTTAAAAGAATATCTAGGTGGTGGATGCAAAGGAATCAAATGCTCTAGGCCAACCTGGGCTACACAATAAGACCATGTTATATAAAGAAAAAAATCTGGCAGGAGTAACTTACAGTTATCCCCAACATTTGTAGTGACATGTTGATAACTTCATTCGCTGTGTCTGAGTTCATTACTGTTATGGTTTTAAACTGTGGAGGGAAAATACAGACACAAATGAAGAGTTTACAGCTGGTGAACAAATCACTGTCAGGTGATTATCCAAAGGTGGACGCTGATCTTACGTGTGGATAGAGTGGAGCACAAAGCCTCCTAAGAACCACTTTCATTCTCTGGTACATTATGGCCATGAATAACTTATTCCTTTCTCTTAAAGGATGTGGCCCACAAAATAAAAGTGCTTCAGAAAGCTCCATCAGAGAATGTGAACCCCACTCCCAGCCTTATACACACACATACACACCACCAAGGATATTCCTTTGTTCTGTCGCTACAAGGGGATTTCTACAGCCCAGTGGGAATAGTGGCAGGGACAGAGCTGAGCCTCCTCCTGTTGGGTGCTGCTTTCATAGTATGGGTTTCATTTATTTGATTTTTGGTATGAAATCAGTTAAGGAGAGGCCAGAATGGGAACTACTTACTAAAAGGACTTAAGGTGTGCGAATAAGAACTTCCTAAGTGTTTGGCACTGGAGCTACTGTGGTTTGCAGTGCTACAGTCCTCTGACGGCTTAAAACAGATGAGCCCACAAAAAAGCCAAGGTGCTAGGAAACCCATTCTGTCAACCATTCTGTCAACCATATACTATATATATATAGGGCCATATGCTGTAGTTCTCCACTAACAGAAAGACATCTGAGATGAAGAAGAGAGCAACCAACTATAGCATCAACATCCAGAAAGTACACTGGACTCCAAAAGGCTCACATACAATGCAAACTATTGAAAATTAGCTTGGCCACACACTTAAGAACATATAAAAATTATTAGAAAAAACTAGCAACTAGTGCTCTGGCCCTTGACACAGGGCTTACTTACACGGTGCAAATAAAACAACATAAAAGAGAAAAGGTGAGGCCCACTGGTATTTATCACTTGTCTGTCTGCAACAGATTTTTCAGCTATCAATTACCTGATAGAACAGACTATAATTCAACCAGGTTTTTGAAAAACATGTACACAAATTTCATGAGTTTCTTTTACTTCCAAAGATTATACCAAAAGGCTTCAGAGTCCAAAAGGGAGGATTGGGAAGACCCAATGGCTGGCATCTACCAGAGTGGCAGAAAAATGGCACAAGCCAGGCTTCAATCTAAAACAGCATTTAGAAAAGTCTCTGCTGCCCCTCCCCAAGTTTCAAAATCCAACCACCCAATTTAAGAAACTCTGCCATAAATTCTTTTACATAGCAAAGTGCTCATGTTCCTGTGTAGCTAGTGTCTAAGGCGATTGCTTTCACGTTGGGCATATGTATACTCAGCACTGTAGTCACGGGAGTGCATCTCCCTGCAGCCTTTCGGGGGCACAGAAAACACAGCATACAGTGATTGTTGCCTAGCGAAGTATGAAACAGACAAAACTAAAAATGTGTTGAGTTTAGCAGAATTCATCAATGAATTATATACAACTTAAGTCTAAGAATAAAAGCATTACTTTCATGAATGCATTCCTACTGGGGGTTCAGTCTTGATGTGTGAGTCCCCAACAGAGACTCTACCCTGACACCCACGCAGGGAAGAACCTGAGAATGTCATTGTGCCTTGACTTACCCATGACTGCATCTCGAATCTTTTATTCAAAAATGAGTGGGACATCAGTTGTTTAAACATGTTTTTTTCCATACTTAAATGTGATAAATAATGTAATCAATCATATCAATGCAAGCAGAAACACACGAGGGATTTTGCTTGTTTTGTTTTTGATTTCTCTATTTTCCTGGAGGAGATCTGGGGTTTCTAAGTCCTAAGGTTTGAGTATATCCTTTAAGCAGTGAGAACTGGCCCTTAAGATTGGGCAGAATGTTTGTCTAACTTTTGTTTCTTTAACTAAAACAGAACCCTCACAAACTACATCGCATGTGCACAGTGACCCTGACCAAGAGCTGCCATGTAGTATTACAGTCCACAACATCAAGAAAAGACAAGTTCCCATCTTGTTCATGATTGATAATGGCTTGGCTCTTATGTTATAATTTCAGCCAGCAATGAATACATAACTGAGGCTAACAACTTGATGCTATGTATCATAAAAACATGGCGATCCCGAGATAATGTCACCTCTATCTGATCCATTTGTAATCTCAGGGATTTAATTCATAAGAATTCAAAGAACGAGTTTTCAAAACCACCCAACTGAAGTGACAACTTGGAAGAACTACTTAATAACAAATGCCTCCTGTGGGGTCACCACAAGCTCCAGCAGATGTTCCTGAGGGGACCCAGACAAATACTCATGGCATGAGAAGAGATGTCTGACAAGTAATGTTCTAGCCAAGGGAGAATGTTAAATACTGCAGTTAATATGAACTTTCCTTTCTTCATTCTCTCTAGCATTTTCTTTTCATGCATATAAAGACACACCTAGATGTACAAAAACCCTACCATGGTCCTTCCAATGCCTGCCTTCTGTAGCACACACAGTTTGTCAACCCGCCTCCTCTTTTCTTCATCCACAATGTTTACTGCCTGATTCAGGGACCTGGAATTGAATTTTCCGGCTCAGAAACACTTACATAGGCACAGTTCCCAATGTCCTTGGCGAAGATTTTGAGGGGAATGCTCTTCGGATAGTCCTTTTCTTTTTCTAGAGTGATGTATCTAATGAAATGCAACAATCCAAAACACTGAGTCAGATGGGATTCACTAATGATTTATAAAAAAATCAACCTATTTTGATTGTCAATATACTTTAATGCTCTTTTGTGGAGTGAGCAGAAGGACATATGAAAGACTCAGCGCAATCAGATTATATGATAGGCTGAAAGAGAATTTTCACCCAGGTCATTAGGCATGAGCCCCAAAACAATGGGACATCCATGACAAGGTGTTAGAGGTACACCAGGGAAAGGTACCTCTGAGTGATGGTTTGTCCTTCCAGCCTTCCTTCCTCCTCTGAGCAGGTCTGCACCTTGCTGGGGAGTTCCTGACTACATACTACTACAGTACAATGAATTCCCTTCTCATTTAACTGCCTGGTGTGGTGTAAATCTTGAGTATCCTATGGCGTGGAATGAGGGGAGGGAAAAGGAAGAAGGGAAGAACTTTGCCTCTAACTGATAAACCCACGTTGGCCATTTTATTTGGTATAGTCAAAGGTAGGGATAATAACCAATTTTTGAGATTCTTTGAATAAAACTTGCAAATATGAGGCATTAAAATGCACTCTGAAGGAATGACTACCTCCAATCGGCAGCCTGGAGACTACACAGAGAGAAGACATCAGAGATACATTTCTTTCTAATGTGCTCTAATCTGTGACCCTTGTGTTCCCTTCCTAGAAAGAGGTCCTTGGAATGAGAGAATGCTATTTACAGTATGTTCTAGCTGGTGCACAACCTGAACAATAGATTATTTTGCAGATAAATGTCAATTTCCATTAAAGAGAAGAAGGGGTATCATCAGGGTCCATCTCCGTAGTAACATGCTTGGTTTCACCACAGGTTAATAACATTCAAAATATGTGTGCTGAAAAAATACCTCTGGAGGAGAGAGAGCCATTTGTCCTTTTGTTCTGGAGAGCTGCAATCAAAGAAAATGGGAAGGAAATAAACCATAGAAAATACTGCTGCCAACATTTTAAAGCCTGACAATTCAGGTAACTGTATCAGCAGCCCGGCATCATGAACACAGCTGTACATGTATGCTGCCAGCTTCACATAACCACTGAGGTTCAGGTAACTGCATCAATAGCCCTATGTCATGATCGCAGCTGTACATGCATGCTGCGAGCTTCGTGTAACCACTGAGGAGATGCTATAGGTGTTTCAGCCCCCTGGGGAAGATCACACAGTTCAGGATAGGTGGTTTATTGAATCCACTAAGGTGGATCCAAGGCAGACGTATCTTAATATGCCACTGTTCTTTCACCTATGGTATCAGGTTGGGGGCAAGGAGGCTTATTTGTTGGAAAGAATATCTAAGTTGAAAACAAAATATTTGGTTTTAAAATTTTATGTAAGCTAGATGATCATGGGCAGCCACTTACCCAGAGCCTCAATTTTCATACCTGTAAAATTGGGTTAATTATTCTCTGCAAGTGATTTTTTTTTTCAGTTTAAGTTGTCATTCATAAAAATATAAAGTATGCTTAATATTGAGACCAAAGCAAGATTCGGTAGATGGAAGGAAGTGCCTTGTCCCAGAAGCCAATCTACTGTCAGAAAACATGTTTTTCATTTCATATGTACAAGGCAAAATGTAATTTAGTAGATTTTTCAAAGGAAATTTATTTTTAATTACTAAAACCTTTTGCTTAATATGAATGTATATACAATTAATATGTTCTATTGCCACTGCTGAATTTGATTTTTAATTTTAAAAATGCAGCCAGTTATATTCTTATGTGAGCCTGTCAGTCACAAACTTTAAAAGTAATATTTCCAGTCTCTGTAACAGAAAACATTTTCTTGTTCCAGAAATAATATTTAATACATATTTGTAATTTGTTTTAACTTTATTGCTTAACTATCTTCATATAAGCAGTCTTTCAGGGTTGGCAGTCAGATGGCATATTATGTACTCTTTTGTCATGGAACATAACAATTGCATAGTTGTGTATGCTTGTGTGAGTATATGCCACATGTATATGGGTGTTCACAGAGGCTAGACAAGGCTGTGGGATCCCCTGGATAGTGTGAGTCTTGGGAAACTAATTTACACTTTTTAACATGGTAAATATGCTAATGATTACCACATCACAAATCAGAACTGAGCATACGAAAGTACTTTGACACATTATCTGTGTCACATAAAAACTATTTATTTAAAGAGATGAGAGTAAACAAATCATTAAAAACTACCCTTTATTCAAACTTAACTGTCAAGTTTGTAAACAGTGCTTCAGTGAAGATGTTTTCAAAAAAAATTCCTAGACACTAACAATGGGAGGGTTCCTTACAAAACCTAGACACCAACAATGGGAGGGTTCCTAGACAAACCTTAGACACTAACAATGGGAAGGTTCCTAGACAAACCCTAGACACACTGCAGATGGGAGGGTTCCTAGATGGATCACTGGATTCTACTTCCACAACCCCATACATTCTTTTTCTTCCAAATGTTTTCACAGAACAAAAACAACCCACCAGCTAAGCCAAGATGAACTACTCTTTTAGTCTCCAGTATTTATCACTAATTTTTACATATTTTAATCAAATAGCCTTCAGATGGAAAGTCAGCCATTTGAGTACTTTACTGGCAAAGGAAGAATTACTCTATACACAATCAGAGCAGAGTACTTTCCTTAAAAAATGAGGCATGAAATTGGTAAAACCATTTCTCTCTGTCCTAGACAGTGTTCCAGTATCTGAGGGAAGCCTAAGGACAAGCCACGGTTCTTACCTGAAAGTGGCCACAAAGTTCACTGTGGGCCAGCCCAGGACAAAGGACCTCAGAGCGTTCGTGTTGCCTTCTCCCACTTCGTCCACACAGCTTGCTGTCCACATGTCACTCAACTTGATTTTATTTTTTATCTTAAAATTGTTGTTATATCTAGTGAGATAGAAACAAAAACGGATGCTCTTGTTATTTTGTTTCTTGAGTTTTACAGGAGGTTCTGTATTTGTTATGAGAGGGCAAAGAATGTCTTATTTTCCCTATCTCCTGTCCCTGGAACACCAGGTTATAACGTGAATGATTATTTAGATCTTTGAAACACTGGACAAACTTAGTTCTCATGCCTGCATTAATGGCAGCAAATATCTAAAAAGTGACTATTTATGATGAGTACTACATTTGGATCAAAACCCAACTTAAGTTTATTTCTGTCATAAAAGTTAATTACCTATAACTTGCCTACTTTCAAAATTATTTCAATGAATAGACATAAAAATACGACTTATAAAATGTTAAGCACTTCCAACTTAGATACTGAAAATGAGCCTGGGAACAGAAAAAAAAAATACCATATACTTTCAAATAGAATGGTTGTTAAGACTGTGGCTTTAGAAGTACAGATTACCTTAAATTTTACTTCTTAAGTGTTTTTTCCCCCAATAATCTTTCTAGTATATTCTTGCAAACACTAAAAATTTATAACCAAAAAAGAACCTAAATTAGAAAAGAAAAGAAAACCCCAACAACAACAAAACAGAGTAGAGCTAACACAATTAGCATTAAGCTCTGGGGACCTAGAATGTAAGCTACCTTAAGAAGGCTGTGCTTGCTTTTTGACAATTCCTTCCTAGTCTTCCTTGGACTATTTATACTAAAATACAATATATTTTGACGTAATTGACAAATCTAATACTTGTGATGGGTCTGAGGCTTAAGTAGTTAGAAGGCATTGAGAACTATGAGGAGAAGGTCCGGGGAAATGGATTTCCTACCATTCAGACCATCTGAGAAATAAACGCTGCAATGAAATCAAAGACACAGCACATGGACAGCCACCCCCAGTTCCTCTACCACAGAGAATAAAAAGCTCAGTGAGAGTAAGGTCTTTGAGGAGTGATGTGTAAAGGAGACTAAGTTTCTTTGTTTCTATTCTTGCCTTTACTCCAAACAATTGTTTATAATGAGTAAATATTTAAAAACATGAATCATATTATGGCATTCCCCAATTGAAACTGAAAATTCCAAACTCCCTATGATTCTAAACTTCTGAAGTGTCCCCTAGTAGTCTCTGCTTCTCGATGTTATCTTGTAAAGCCCCCTTCCATCTGTCCCCCAGGTTGGTCTGTGTGGCCAATGCACAGGTCGGGAAGGACAGTGTCATCACTTTTGAAAGTGTTCGCGGAAGGAAGCGGGGTGCCATGTTATGAGGAGAACTGTGGAGGAGACCAAATGAAAGGAAACCAACAGCCAGCAAGGAAATGATGCGCTGGCTTCCAGATGGATCCTCCAGTCAACCCTCAGGGTCAGGAGGCTTGAGCCAGAGCCACCCACTTAAATAATCCTGAGTCCTGACTTGAACTCCATGAAACACTGGTAGTTTTAAACCGGTATGTTTCGGAGGAATTTGTTATTTAGCTCACCCTCTCAGTCTGTAATGGCTGGTTGCTTTTTGTCCTCTAATAATTCTTCGTCCTTTTCTTTTACTTCCTACTTCAGCATCTAAGTTTTGTTCCTAGTATTGGTCACTATCTACAGCTCTTCATACACACACTAAGAGGCAACCTGTTACATCACTTACCATAGAATGTCGGCTTTGGAGGCTATTCCCATCATATTCTTCATCGCCCCTACTATGTTACTCGAGTTATGGCACAAACAGGACCTAAACTAACACTTAATAAACAACTTAAAAATACAAGCACCTCATTAAAGATCCTAGCTAGAGAGGCTGGAGAACTGTCTGAGTGGTTAGGAGCACTGGCTGCTCTTCCGGAAGCCCCAGCTTCAACTCCCAGCACCCACATGTTCGCTCACAACTGTCTGTAACTCCAGTTCCAGGGGGTCTGATGCCCTCTTCTGACTTTCATGGGCACTGCATGCATGTGGCAAAACACCCACGTACAAACATGAACACAGTTTTTAAAAAAGATATTAGGCATTTAATACATGCCAGACGTTCTTATAGTAAGCACCGAGTGGAGAATGTGGTCTTTGTCAGAGGAAATTAAACTTTATAATGATTGCTCGCAGTATATACAAGTTACTTACTTGATTTTGGCTGAAATAAACAGGTCATTGAATAGGAAAAGATGCCGCTCCTGCCTCTGCAGGCCTCTCTGAAGTTCCACTGGCCCGTCAATCAGCAGAGTCCTACTGGAGCTCATGAATGATGACAGAAA
This sequence comes from Chionomys nivalis, assembly GCF_950005125.1. Lineage (NCBI taxonomy): Eukaryota > Metazoa > Chordata > Mammalia > Rodentia > Cricetidae > Chionomys > Chionomys nivalis. Next base: position 50,839,523 of record NC_080089.1, on the reverse strand, counting down.
CGCACACGTGTCGATGCTAGCAGAGGGACTGTCTCTGAAACAGACCACATGCAACGAATCAGTCAGCCAGACACTCAACCACAAGACAAAGCTTTCTGTAGTCATGACTGACAGTTGTTTATGAAACATGGAACCCATTAAAGTAATGACTTCGTGTCTTCGCTGGTCTCACCACTGCTTCTGTACACAGAAGTTTCTTACTGCCTCATTATGAAAATATCTTAAGATTGAAATACCTTTATAATAAGTAGATGTACAATCCAACCTATATGTTAGCATTAACATTTATCACAGCGGCTCATCAAATCCTAGTTCATTTTCTTACTGTGCGGGCATTAATTAATTTCCTTCTCAGCATTTCAGCCTTAGCCACTTTGGAGCATGTGTGTCATTAACTAGAGCCCAATATTTACTTAGAATTTGTCTCAATTAAAACTTAAGATTTATGCAAGAATAAAATACATGAGACCAAATCTTCAGTGAATATCCACCAAGCTTTGGCAAATGCATTCACTTGTGAAATCTGAACTAAACCCAGGCACAGAAAATCATCACCCCAGAAGGTAACCTTCTCTCGTCAGTATGTAGTTGCTATATGCTGGTCCTTGGGTGATCTTATTCTTCACTGCGGGTTGAGACTAATGCCAAGGCTAACTTTTTTACACAATAATGTAAAAATTATCCCACACAAGTCATTATTAGTCTGCCTGCTTTGCACACCCAGGATCTGCTGGCCACTAAAGAGTCTTTGCTTATGAGAGCCCAAGCTGAGACAGAGCTCGCTACCTCTGCCATGTTCCCAGCAACACCAACTGCACCTGCAGCCCTCAGACACGACTGTCCCCACCCTTTTCCCTAGGAGATCCCTCACCCTCTTCTGGGTGGCAGCTCCTTGCCATAAGGTAGCTCATGCTGTGAAGACTTCTTCACAACCCTCACACTGCAAAATCAAGCACAGATAATGCAAAAACGGATAGGGGAGGCTGGGGCCCTGTAATATTGTACACAAACAAAGCACCCTGTCTGGGCTACAGTTTGCCCTAAACCTTGCTTCAAATGGTTACTTCTAAAGCTGAGACTTTAGGAACAACAGCCACTGACCTGAAACAACTCAGGAGTTATTATTATTTCCTTGAGGTTAGCCTATGCCAAGGGTTAATGTAGGCGACTTTTAAAATGGCTTTTCTTTTAAAACAAAGGATTTCCACAGAGAATAAAAAAAGTTTAACTCATAGTTAATATACATTCAAATATGATTTAGTGTTTCTGTTGGGAAGAACCCACAAAAAATCTTTTCTGTGTGACTTTAGCAACATGCAAGTTGACAGTCTATAATTTTAAAGATTTCTGTGTGACAAAAGGCTTCAAGACCTAGCAAAGAGAGCCTTGATTTAACATACATGTTGTAGTACATCTGAAAAAAAACCCAATCACTTAGCATTCAAATAATTAGAAACAACTTTCATCTAAAAGGATAAACACATAACTTTTGTGTCTTTAAAAAATACAATTTCAGTGTTTTCTACCGAAAGTATATTTATTATTAAACAGTTATGAAATATTTATTTTATTCTGAGTGCAAAAGAGATGTGATTATTTTAGTTTCTTGTAGTATAGAAATGGGAAGGGGTAATATCAATGCCTAGAAATGGGAACAGTAAGCCTTCTATTTAACTCTTAATATAGCCTGAATAGGATCTACCAGTTATAATTAACAGACCTCTAAACTGATCTAAGTTAAGTACTGCAAATGGTCTAAAGATTAACCTGCTGAGACCTGTGCACTAACACATAACACACCATTGTAAAGCATTTATGAAGCTCTTTCTGAGTGGCAAAGAGATTTTTAAGACCTAATTGCTGCTAAAACCATGTAACTTCCCCGAAACCTGGCCATAGTAACATTTCCTAATATTTGCTATTATGCTAAAAAACTCTGACTTTTAGATAAAGTTTTACAGACATAGTTGTTTCATATAAATCACATCACAAAGGAGGGGCTGGGGAGCTCTCTTAGGAAGTAAAAAGCTTGGGGTGTAAGTGTAAGCTCCTGAGTTTGAATCTCTAGAACAGCACTAAGTCTGGGTGTGGTAGAACACACCTGTGATAGCAGTGCTCCCACAGAGAGATGGGGGGAGAGACAGGAGACTCCCAAATGCTGGTTGGTCCATTAGCCTCCTGCATGCACTGCAGAGGCAAGCAGCAAAGAGCCTGGCCCAGGGAAGAAGGGACTGACCCCTGGGGTTGTCCTCTGACCTCCACACAGTGCTGTCTCACCTGTCCACAGCCCACCCACACCCCCAACACAAAGTGCCACAAAACAGACAAAACTGCGGAACACTTCTGGGAAATACATGTGTTCATAAGTGATAATCAATATACAACATAGGCCCCATACAGCCTCAAGTCCTGGCACACTAGGACAAAATCACTTTCAGTAGCTATTGAATACAATCTGCCTCCTCAAGCCATTGCCCTACTTCACAGCCCATTCCAAATGTCATGTCTTCCACGAAAACTTTCTCTTAAATCAGTCTTTGCTTGTCAGCTCTTGGCTTAGATTCAGTTCTCTATGTCTTCAATAGTCTCACTCAGCATTTATTATGAATACCGTGTAAGGCATGTAACAGTGTTAAAGTTGCTTTGTTGGGTACTTGTGTGTTTAGTCATGGAAGACAGATACTGTCCCTGGTATCAGGAGGTCAGTAATCCAACAGAGCAATCAAGTAAACAATGAGAAGCCAGAGCTGTGAGAGACACATAGGGTACCGAGGCCCAGCAAACCTATGGCTTTTATCTGAGACTGGATGGGTTAGGAAAGTTTCTTGAAGGACCCAGTCTTAAAGGATGGATGGGCAGACAGATCACCAAACACTGAAGGGTACTCCAAGAAAAGGAAGTGTGCCAATCAAGACCATGTGTTATATATCAGGGAAGTTCAGGAGGGATTCAATTATAAGACTGGGAAAGGACATTTTCCCATTTTCTAAGAATCTTATTTAGCCTTTACCCCAAACACCGCAGGTTTTTAGGCTGTGTTTTTAATATAGGGAAGAAAACAGAGGAGGGAAACTCAGGTAGAGGGAAACGGTTAGGAAGCTGTCACAGTAAATGTAGGTAAGAAATGTTGCAATTCAACAATGAGGAAAAAAAGATGAAAAAACACATTTACAATTATTAAAATATAGACAATTTAAACTGTAATTAGCTATGGAGATAAAATGAAAATAAAACGGACAAGAATATAAGCCTTATTGTCCAGTTCTTATTCATCTTTTCTTTCTTTGATGTCTTCTGGACATTGGACCATTCTTGTGCATGCTAGGCTAACACTCTATCACTGAACCACATCCCTGCCATCTGTTTATTCTTATTTTGATGCAGTATCTCAGGAAATTCCTCACAATGGCCTTGAACTTGTCCTGATTTACAATCGCTTTGTTTGGACCACAGAGAGGTATCAAAAACAGTAAATTTTGCACACACAGTTTGCACTTCCTTCTCTACTACCTATACAGTTCACTATATTTCTGAGGCCCTATGCAGTATACAATACTTCTGGGCCTCCCAAAGTACGTAAATCAGTGATTTTCCCTTAAGTATTGCTGTTTTTAAATGCTGACCTAATTTTGAGTTCTGTTAAAATTATAACAAAATGCAAATAAAAATTTTCATATCAATTTGTGTGTACGTGTGCATATCCAAGCTGTGTAGAGTATGTGTGTGGGAGCTAGACATCTCCCAATGTAGGTAGGGTCTCTCACTGGGACCTGGGCTCACCATACCTGGGAATCCACCTATCAGTCTGTGTGTAGCAAGCTCTAGGAACCCTATACCTATACCTCCACAGTGTTGGGGTTATAAACATGCAGTATCAGGCCTGGCCTTTAACCTTGGTGTTGAGGGTCACACTCAGGTCCTCGTGCCTGTGTGGGAAGCATTTTCCTGACGGAGCTCTTTCTGCAGCCCTTGCACTTTAATAATTTTAAAATGTAAGATTCATTAGTATTTACAATAAGCACAATGTACAACCATTATCACTATCTAGTTCTTAAACATTTATATCAGCCCTATAGGAAGCCTGTAGGTCCTAACCCTCGACTCATCCATCAGCCCTGCCCCTCCATGAGTCTGCCTTACTTGCATATATCACACCATACTGTATGTGATCTTTTCTGTCTCCCTTCTTTAGGCCAGCATAAGAGTTTCAAGGTTCATCCTGTAGCTTGTCAAGTTTATTACTACATGTTACACTGTATGAATATACTATAAAAATCATTTGCCGAGGGACACTTCAGTGGTTTGAACATTCTGGCTAGTATGACTGATGGTGCCATAAAAATGTCCATTTTCTATGTTGAGTGTACGGATACACATATAATGCTTCTAGTCAGAAGTACCGAATCATATGGTAATTCTACCATATATTTAACCTACCGAAGAACGACCAGACTTCACCACAGCAGCGGTTCCACTTTACACCCCACCAGTGATGGATGAGTGCCCTTCCTTTACTTCCTCTTAATGTTTTAAGAGCATGCTAATAAAAAAATACATTGTATAGACCAGGGCCTCATAACCGCTTCTGCAGTTTGCAACAGACCCTTAACTGGACTACACTTCTTGCCGACTCCTTTATTCACTCTGCATTTAATTTCGATCAGACCGTACCTTCTAAATGTAGAGTGCACATGAGCTTAGAATGTGAACTGTCTTCTAATTGGGCTCCACCTGGTTAAAACATGCCAGGATACAACTCTCTATATCGTCTTCCAGGGGCATCTCTGCTGAGCCATTCAGAATAAATTGGGCTAGATATAATTTAAAACAAAAGAACATAGCCATTGAAATGAGGCTACAAAATCACTAGTGATAGCCATCTATATTATTCAGGATTAAAACCTGTTTATGGGATATTTGTGACCATACTGAACATTTCAGCAATAAACAAAATCTGAAAATATAGCCTAAAGCAATTATGTCTTGCTAATGGGTAAACAAGCAGGTGACGGTGTGTCTCAATACTCATCATTGTAACAAAAGTCACACTCAAATTACTAAAAAATTCCATAAAGTGGTAGTGTGCAGTATGCTAAATATATCTCCAAATTAACTAGACAACATAATGAACAGAGCATGAATTTAGCCACCGATTATGGCAAAAAAGCCTAGTGATAATGTTAGTATCACAATCAAAATGGATTCAGTCAGGATAAGGACATGGAAGGACAGATGGAACGATGGATAAACAGAATGAGCAGAGCCTTTAAGAGCAAGAAACATATGAAGGAATACTTTAGTCAGCAAAAATACTGATTAGTCAGTAGTATCTATGATATATCACAATCAGCAGTATATTATATACTAAGTACAGTAATATGAATATTCAAAAATGAAGGCACACAGGTAAAACAGAATAGCAGGATGGAAGAAGAAAATGAAGGAAAATGGACACCAATAAACAGTTATACTAATAAGAATCAGAACCCCCCCAGAAAAAGTATTTCCAAAGAATAAAACATACAACTTCTCCACAGCCTTGACACAGAAGTGATTCAACAACAATGACTAGGAAGCTGCCATGTTCAAGGCACTGGCATGACATTAGTGAGAAAGAAGTATTTGTGATTGTTGCCTTTAAAGACTTAATAAACCATTAATTATACACAATGACACAGCCCGCTTAACAGAAAGAAACATGATTTACAGAACTTCAATGAGATGATAACTTTGCAGGAATAGTTCTATTGCAAGAAGAAAGGGTGACGAGAAGCAAGTCAGCCTCAATGGAGGACTGGATAAAAATGCCAAACTGATTCTTGTCCCTTTAATGCGGCCTGTTGACTTAAAAATACTACCTATCTCCATTATGAATTAAGTAACATTAATCTGGATCATCTTGAATCAGAAATGCAAACACATTTAAGTGACTTAAGCAACTTATGTATACACTGACTGCACTATGATGGAACCACATGTTAGAACATTTACCGATTCAACAATGAGCCAGATCACCAATACAGTGACTCAATTCTCTAATGTTTGAGTGGATTGGTTCAGATAACAGTTAAATAATGGCACGTAGGAAGGAACAAGTAAGCACATTTCATTCTAAGTCATTCTGCTGTAACTTATGGATTTACTAAAGTTAAAAACACTACCCGAATTTCTTTCGTTTTTCTTTTGAGGCAGGTTTGCTATGTTATGTTGCCCAGGCTGAGTTTGAACTCCTGATCTCAAGTGATCTTCTTTCCTCAGTCTGCCAAACTGTGAGAATTATAAGCATACTCCTTTGTGTACAGATAACAATTTCTTTCTGCCTATTTGTCTTATTTATTTATTTAGTCATTTATTTATTTATTTATTTATTTTGGTTTTTTGAGACAAGGTTTCTCTGTTCTCTGTAGCTTTGGAACCTCTCCTGGAACTCGCTCTGTAGATCAGGCTGGCTTTGACCTCATTTTCAGACCATTTTCAGAGGCAGAAAAATTTCAAAACCATCTTATCCTGTGTTGGCAGGATTTGACAGTCTTTTTTTTTTTTCTTGTGTCCTGATTGTTCTGTCTGGACATCATGCATTTTGTCAGTGGTCAATGCACGGGAAGTTCCTCTGAGTATTTGGTAGGATTTTTCTGAGGTTCCTATTTGGAGTTCTGGCCAGAACGCTGTAAAAAGGTGCACCATTTCAGCTAACCAAGTTGGAACCATCTTGAGCACCTGGTACCCCAAACAGGAGTGGTTGTTGTGGGGCCCCATCTTCTTCCTGGAAACTTCAAAAATTACTGCAGGAAAATTTATTGTTCACTGTGGAAAACTTAAACATTATTTATACAAACATATTTTCAATGAAAGGTACAATAGAGACAAAAATAGGTGTGAAAAAAAAGTATTTTTTTTTCTAAATTCTTTCTTCTTTCTGACCCATACCAGATGGCTCCTGACATGAGACAGAAACTCTGAATTTTTCTTTTAACAACATGCTTGGATTTAGAGAAGGACAGAGCCGTTGTCCAACTCCAAAGCCTGCTTTGATTTTTAAATGAATCATGACTATTATTCTAGTTTATGTTCAGAGATTCTTACCCTCAGATGACCTGTGCTCATAAGCCATAATTCTCTTTGCTTAGCGATCCTATCTGGATAATTATCTTTTCTTCTTTAGGTGTCTAGATGTCCAGGGTCTCTTGACCTTTTGAAAATGATGTGGGATTCCCCTCTGTATGCTGTGAATACCATTGGTTAATAAAGAAACTGTCTTGGGCCTGCACAGGGTAGAATATAGGTAGGCAGGAAAAACTATACTGAATGCTGGGAGAAAAGAAGGTGGGGTCAGGGAGAAGCCCATGTAGCCCCACTGGAGACAGACGCCAGAACTTTACCTGGTAAGCCACAACTTCATGGCAATACACAGATTAATGGAAATGGGTTAGTTTAGGATATAAGAGTTAGCCAGAAATATGCTTAAGCTATTGGCCAAGCAGTATTGCAAATAATATAGTTTTTGTGTGATTATTTCAGGAGTCTGGGCAGCTGGGAAATGAACAAGTGGCCTCCAACAACAGGAAGGGGCTAGAGAGATCACTCAGAGGTTGAGAGCATGAATTCCTCTTGCTGGAGACCAAAGATTGGTTCCCAGTAACCATGATGGGAGGCTCATAATTGCTTATAATTCCAGCTCCAGTGGATCTGACACCTCTGACCGCAGTAGGCATTTTACTCCTATGCACATCCCACACATAGACATACACACATATGCGTAAATAAAGAAATAGACATGAAGTTGGGAAGGGGGTGTGGGTGGGGTGATCTGGTAGCAGTTGGAGGATTTCAGGATAAATGTAATCTAAAGACACTGGATTCACTTTTGACATTATCCTGGAATAATGAAAAATGAAAAATATCATATAACAGAGCCAAATTGCTTTCATCCTATGAAGTACATAGTTGGTTCAACATCTTCAAAAAATGTAATATACAGTACTAGTAAAGACATAAATCACATGGTTATCTCTATATATTCATAAAACATATTAGAAAAAATTTAACAGTCCTTTGTGATAAGTTATGAAGAAATTAGTAATAAATATAATATATCTTAACATAATGAAAGCTAAATATGAAAAAAAAAACCCAGTGGTCAATATTTTACTAAATGAGAGAAAACTGAAAACATTTTCCCTTAAATGTAAAAGTTAAGGGCACCTCCTCATTTGATTCTTATTCAGTATATGTAGTATTTTATGTCTTACATAGGACAATGAGAAAACAAAGAGAGAAAGAACAAAAGCTGCAGATGACAGGGTTCTACTCTTCAAAGATCCATGGTCTTTACTATAGAAGTTTTGGATGTGACAAATATTTTCAGTAAGGATGTAGGATACCAAAATTCATGTACAATAATAAACCTGTTAAGAACAAAATTAGTAAAAATAGCACATTCATAATAAACCTAACCAAGGAGATGAAAGACCTCTACAAGGAAAACTTCAATGTGCTGAAAAATGAAAGATAGAAAAACCTTCCATATTCCAGGGTTACTACTGTGAATATTGTTGATTCAAAAAAGTAATATATAGAAATCTACAACATACATCAAAATTCCAATGACATTTTTAGCAGGAATAGGAAAAAAAATTAAAATTTGTATGGAAACACAAAAGACCATAGAAATATGCAAAAAGAACACAGATGCAGGTGCTGCGAACCAATCTCAAGTCTTCTTCAACAGCCGTAGTGCTCTTAACCACCCAACCAGAACTATCACATTATCTAACTTCAAAATATAGTATACATCCACAGTGACAAGGTCAGCATGGCACTGGCACAAGGGCAGCCCAGTCAAACAAAACCTAAAGACATGATATCATACCTTGCTGTTTTAAATGACTCCTTTACCTTCCATAAACCTAACCTATTTCATTACATCATTACTACTTCACTGTCACCAACACAGTAAATAAAACAATAATACTCTAAAGTGGCCAGGCAAATGTTGGCTATCATCAATCTGTATTGAAAGTATAGGGTAAAGGGGGCAGCCAAAGAAACCCACTCTTCCAGAGCCAGGGAAAGAAACACACAGGATCTGAAACCAGAGCCAACTCTGCCCCTGATCAACAGAAATAAAACAAACCAATTTCTAAGCAGGAAACCAACCAATCTCTGAGCATCCTGACTGTGAACCCAGAGCCAGTAAAAGAAACACACCCTGGATCTAAGACCTGAGTTAGGAAAAGAAACACTTTATACCTGAACCCAAACCAAAGAAACACGTCCTGACTCTGAAACTAGTGTCAAAGGAATATTTGTCCCTAGAATCAGAGTCAGTTAAAGAAATATGCCCTGGCTCTGGAATTAGAGCCAAAAGGTTAAAAAGGACCAGTGAATGAAACACAGTTTGGCCCTTAAATTAGAGCTATCTCTGACCCTGACCAACTAACTAATCCCTGAGCAGGGAAAACTAACCAATTCCTGAACAGAGAAACTTCTCCCTGGGAAAATGCTGCCCTAAGAAGCTCTATATAAGTCCCTCTGTCTGTTCAGTTGCTGGCTGTCCTTTACCACCCTGGGAGAGACATCCACTTTCCTGGACTCTTCCTTCCCAAATAAATCTCTTTCTCAAAAGAGTCCTGGGTGAAGATCTTCATTTACCAGTGCAGAATAGAACCTGGTTGGGATATCTTTTGGGGGACTGAGCTGAAAAACCTTGTTGGGACGTTCCCTTGGGGGCCGGCTGAGCAAGGCTGAATAAAACAAAACAGAAGAACCTTGCTGGGACGCTCCCTTAGGGAGGCTGAGAAAGACTGAGCAGAAAAAAGTATCAACTTTTTGCCAGAGCAGTGGAGATTGCTACATTTCTGCAGGGGCTTCACCTTTAGCAGAAGTAACATCTTGGGCCAAAGAAGAAGCATATAACTCCGCTAGGACATTCCCTTAAGGGGACAGAGCAGACCTCAGCTGTAGTGGCTTTCCAGGAGAAGAGTGGTACTGCTATATCCTACAGGGAGACCATTCTCCACCTCATCCCAACTTCAGGTAGCCTGGCTTCCTGACAAGCCAGGACACCTCTCCCTCTAGGGCTGAGCTGTCCTATTGCGGCTCCAACCTCTAGAGCTATCCTATTGCAGCTCTAGGTAGCCTGGCTTCCCGACAAGTTAGGACACCTTTTCTTCCAGGGCTGAGCTGTCCTATTCCGGCTCCAGCCTCCAGAGCTGTCACTGCTGCTCTACCCCTCCGGAACTGTCCTGTTGCAGCTCTAAGCATAGCCTGTCTTCCTGATAAGTCAGGATATTGTTGCCGTTCAAGAGCTGTAACACCCACACTCGCTTACAGAAAGTCCTGTAATTATATATAAAACAATAATATAACAGTAAAGCATATAATCCATATGTCAAGGAGGTGAAGAGTCAGAAAGTCATTGCGGACAACTATGTGGGAAGATAAAGGGTGAACAGAGGAAAACACAAGGTCACAGGCTTCACAGAGGAATCAGCAATGATTTCAGACCTTAAATAATGATTTGTTTCTTATTTTCAATTATGATTATGTGTGTGTGTGTGTATGGGTGACAGTGCCCTAGGAAGGGAGGCATCACGTGGTTACCTTGGAGCTACAGTTACAGAATGTTGTGAGCTACCTAATGGGTGCTGGAGACCAAACCCAGGTCCTCTGAACAGCCAGAAGCACTCCTAACCACTAAGCCACTTCTCCAGCCTCCAGATTTCACACTTCTTGAGAAGGATGTTTGGCAATCAGTCAATGAGGAACCATCATATTAAAATCGTCGTTCTCAAAACGCTCTTCCTTATGTTTAAATTATCAGGAGTTTAATCACAGTGACCACACAATGTTAAGTAATAGGTGATTTAGTTTCTATTTTACCCAACTTTTTTTTGTCTTTAGATATTTTTTATTTCTTCAATTTTTATTATCAGGAGTGACTGAAATAAAAAATATAATCGAGTCCCATCATTATTGTCATTATGGAAATGGCTTTAAGAGAAAACTGGTCAGATGAATATTATTGCTTCCCACTCTTCAACTGGTAAATAGTTGCCATTGATAAAACAGACAAGCCCAGAGAATCTGTCCAGAATGTTCAAGATATGGTGTATTATACAACATGCCTGTTCTCGGGGAGAACACCTACGACATAATTATGTGTACTTCTTGATCTCATCATACAAGACAAGCACAAAGGCACAACCCATGCCCCTGAGAACGTTGGACCATGCACCCTTGAAAAAGGCCTTGCTTCCTTCGTGCCTGTATACATGATGTCAGTTCCTTTGTGTCCTGACTGCATCATCATACGACGGCGAACTGTGTCAAAGGGATAGGAAGTCAAGCCAGCAACAGCGGTGACAGACTGTGCAATCATCCAGCTGATGAAGATGTGAGTGTTCTTGGGATCTGGAAGCATTCCCTTTGCAGTGTCATAGATGCCAAAGTAGGCAGCTCGGTAGATGATAATGCCCTGGACTGACACATTAAAGCCTTGGTACAGGCCCTTAATCCCATCAGATTTGTAGATCTTAATCAGGCCGGTCACCAAAGCCTTTGAATTCCCTTTCAGCTCCAGCTTTGCCCACATCAGCTGCTAGACGGGTACGGGCAAAATCAAGGGGGTACACAAAGCACAATGATGTGGCCCCAGCGGCACCACCTGATGCCAGGTTCCCTGCAAAGTAGCGCCAAAACTGGGTCCTCTTGTCCACACCACCCAAAAAGATCTGCTTTGCCTTATCTTTGAAGGCAAAGTTGAGAGCCTGGGTGGGGAAGTATCTGATGACAATGGCCAGGTTACCACGCCAGAAGGACAGGACTCCCTGTTCCTTGGGGATATGAACCACGCAGTCTATAATGCCCTTGTATTGCTTATCTGCCATGATTTGCTTGCTGGCATGCTGCACCTGCAGCAGCAGCTTGACCCGCTCGATGGGCACTACCGCCATCTTGGAGATGGCCGCGGCCACTCCACCTGCCAAGAAGTCCTTGGCGAAGGACACAGCGGCATCTGTCATGTTGAAAGAGAAAGAAAAGGCAGGGGAGCGCGGAATGGGACTGGCTTGACAACCAGCTTCGACTCCCGGACTCTGGGGCTATTTTACCCAACTTTTAAAAAATGTTAGTAATAAGAGAATAATCCTGTAATGATTGCTGATGCTTATTAAAGTGCGAAAAGTTAGGTTAAAAAACCTGTGAAAAGCACAGATTAAAAGCTAGACAAAACAACAATTGACAGTTCAGCTGGTAATTTTTCAAAGTTATTCATTACAAAGACGACAGCATTACCTTAACAAAGCAAAGAGCACACACTGCACCTGTGGTGGCAGAACTGAGCAAACACACTTGTGGGCCTTATTTATTTCCAGGCTCTGAAACTGTTAATGCAATGCCGTCAGATACTTTCTCTGAACGTATAGCTCACAATGCTAAAGCAGTGCCCCCTCCATACACAGAAAGGAGGATGGATATTAAAAATACAGGATCACATATAAAAGAAAACATGTGGTCTTTGACTTAGGCGTATTTTGTTTAATTAATGAGTTCCAGCTGCATTCATTTTCTGCCGTTGTCATGTGTTGTGGAAACTCCTTCAGCCGATCGATAGTCTTTAAGACACCATTCTGCTTTGGGTGTGGTCTCATGTACTAGAAGTGCAGATGAAAAACGTGTATGACCCCCTTTCTACTGGATGCGGTTCCAGTTCCCAGCTCACACACAGAGGACTGCGGATCGCCACCCTCACTGTGAGTTTATCTCCCAATAAATAAACCTCTGTTAGAGTCCATTCTGGGCTGTTGTGGAGCTCTTTGGTACTGCTAAGCTATGATTTCACATTTCTTTACAGGTGAATAAAACCCCACTGTGTATGTGTAGCACATTTTCCTAATCCATGTCTCCACTGAGTGGACATCTCGCCTGGTTCCATTCTGAGCTAGTCCCAAAAGTATAGCAACAAACACGGATGTACAAGTATCATTTCAGTAGGACTGTGGGGATCTATGCAAGAGTGGTAGAGATGGGTTACATCGTGTGGTGGTTTGAATGAGAATTTAATGGTAGTCTATCAGTCAATGATTAGTTGTGAAGTCTGGACTGGGTAGGATTGGGAGAACTATATATATATGCAGTATAATTGGTTTAGTTATTTTTTGGATTGGAATATTAATGTATGCTCCATGAAGCCACTGGGGTATTTTTTGGTTTTTGTTTTTGTCTATATTCACAATATTCCTAGAAATATCAGATCATAGGAAACACACACAGTAAATGTCAGCTAAATAAATTATAATGATGAGTTTTACATTTATATAGTCTCATAAAACTACTCTGTCTCTGTCTCTGTGTGTGTGATCCTTGTCTCCTTGGGAGAAGGCAGATATCATCGAGGATCGTGGCTACAGAAAATTCAAGTCTGAGAATGGGTGAGAGTGCTCATCTCTGACATCTGTTCTCTCTGGTGTCTTGTACCAGGAGAGTTCTTTGGGACTGGCAACCATATGGCTGATAAAAGAGATCTTCCCCAGTTTTTCTAACTTATTTACTCTCAGACTGACCCGTTTTAACTTCTCCTATCAGATAACACTTTCTAATATCCAAGTCTACTTTTACTATTTGTTCTTCATCTTCCCCTACTGGAATTTAAAATCCATGAAAGCAGAAATCTTACATTTATATACCCAAACACCTGGAAAAGTGCCTGATACATAATTGTCACTAAAATCTCTGTTAAATAAATGAACAACTGCTAGGTATTGTTTTAGAGGATGAATGAGTCAAATAAAAATGCTATTTCCAGGAGCATAATCTTTCAGGACAAATATCCTGACATCTCCCCGGTTCTTGGAATTGTAAGAGTTTACCCACATTTTCAATGACCTAGAAAACAAAACAGAAACTACTGCTATATACCCTATGAATGCCTTGTGCTTGATCACACTGGTCTCTGTGCCATCTACTCTTTCATGTCTATATGATGTGGGATGCCCCTCTGTATGCTGTGAATATGTTTTATTACCATTGGTTAATAAAGAAGCAATTTGGCCAATAATAAGGCAGAATAGAGTCAGGCATGAAATTCAAGTAAAGATAAAGGGAAAAAGAAAGTGGAGTCAACCAGCTGCCAGAGAAGCAAGTTGTGCGGTAACACGCCATGAGTCACGTGGTAAAACATAAACTAATATAAATAGGTTGATTTAAGTTATAAGAGCTAGTTAATAATGAGCCTGAGCTAATATGTCAAACAGTGTGTAATTAATATTAAACTTCTGAGTGTTTATTTTAAGAAGCTGTTGGACCAGGTGGTCTATCATGAGATAAATAAGCAGTCAGACTCTCACCCTCAAATTCCCCCTTCATAAAATCAAAGGGCAGTGAAGACATCTTAAACAAATACCTTAGAGAATCTTTCCAGTTACAAAAGATAAAAATCATACCTTTGTTTTCCTGGACTCATCTCTGTATTTTCAAGAGGCACCTTTGAACAATGGGCAGAATGTCTGAAGTTCTTTTTTTGTGACCACAACTGTCTTAGGGTTACTATTGCTGTGATGAAAAACCATGACCAAAAGCAGGCTGGGGAGGAAAAGGTTATTTGCTTATACTTCTACATTATAGTTCATCACTGAAGGAAGTCAGGGCAGGAACTCAAACAGGGCAGGAACATGGAGGCAGGAGGCCATAGAGGGGTACTGCTTACTGGCTTTCTTAGCCTGCTTTCTTATAGAACCCAGGAGCACCAGCCCAGAGGTGAAACTGCCCACAGTGGGCTGGATCCTCCCACACCAATTACTAAGAAAATGCTCTACAGGCATGCCCACAGTCTGATATTTTGGAGGCATTTTCTCAGTTGAGGCTTCTTCCTCTCAGATGCTTCTAGCTTGTGTCAAGTTGACATAAAACTATCCAGCACAGCAAGTCAATAGTATGAGATTTGAGTCAGAATTTAAATCCTGGCTCTAGCATTTACTAACTTGTGCACTTTAATCTTTAAATTGAGTATAATGCTTTCTTTTCTAAAGATTAGGATAATCAATGAGTATTTATTGTCTACTGAGGTTAAAATAAAGAGATATACTTACAGAACTTGGCAACACAATGGCATAATTAAGTTACTGACATTGATTTTTTTTTTTTTTTGGTTTTTTGAGACAGGGTTTCTCTGTGGCTTTGGAGCCTGTCCTGGAACTAGCTCTGTAGACCAGGCTGGTCTCGAACTCACAGAGATCCGCCTGCCTCTGCCTCCCGAGTGCTGGGATTAAAGGCGTGCGCCACCATCGCCCGGCAAGTTACTGACATTGAAAAATCATGTGAAAATTTAAAATTTCTTTTGCCATAATTAACATGAAACATAGTACATGTTGTAATATCAACTTGGAAACTGAAAATTACAAAGGGGGAAAAACACCTTAATAAAGAATATGAGGTCCTCTTGGCCAGGTGAGATAGCCTGAAATTAATATGAACCCTGAAGTGATACAATGTAAAATTATAATATATCATCCATAGAACAGTTTTTATACTGGAGATTCTCTACTCCAGGCTTTTGATGTTCAGTTCAGAAGTGTGCACAGTTTCAACACAGATATGTCAGGGCACACTGTGATGACTCACACAGATACAGCAGGGTATTCCACTACAAAGTCACCCCATTCTCTCAGTGTTTGCTGGACCTTAAGAGTTGACTTTCATCTTATTTTCCTGTCTTCATCTATTTATCTTTTAATAAAAAACATATAATTCCTAAGTCCAAAAAGAATTAGTCCATTTCAGTGACCAGGTGCACAAACATAACCCTAAACTCATTTTTATATAATAAATGAAAAACATGTGTCTATCTAAGACATAAGGGGGAAATACTGGGACAAAATCAGCAGTACAAGAAATTCATACTCAGAATTCAACTGAAAAATGCCCTTTAAAGACAGTGAATGGAGTTTGCAATTTAGTGAATTTGACTTCTTAAAGTCATTATGATATGCAAATGTTAGCTGAAGACAGAGCACAGTTTAAGAAAATTTCAGTAACTCTCATAATTAATGCATATGAAATATACCTTATTAATGTGTATAAAATATACATTATAATATATATTACACATAATTCAGCATTAATTTTTATAAATGTGACTACCTATTTTAATATTACATGAATAAGAGTATTATGAGGAAAAACATGGCTATGTAACTGATAACTTAGATAAAATGGAAAAAACTCCTTAACTATATAACACACTATAGCTTACTGAAAAAGAAATGGTTCAGATATTATTGATACAGAAATTTAATGTAATCACAGACTTCCATAACACACGTACATACAAACCAGACTTCTAGGCCCACAACAGCTTCAAAGGTGAATTCTATCAAACATTTAAGAAAGATACTACCGGGGGCTGGAGAGATGGCTCAGAGGTTAAGAGCACTGCCTGCTCTTCCAAAGGTCCTGAGTTCAATTCCCAGCAACCACATGGTGGCTCACAACCATCTGAAATGAGATCTGATGCCCTCTTCTGGCTGCAGACACACAGACAGAATATTGTATACATAATAAATAAATAAATATTAAAAAAAGAAAGATACTACCTTCTTTCTATATAAATGCTCCCAGAAAATTGAAAGGAAAAGAATATTTCCCAAGTTATTCACAAATCTATCATTATTTTGATATTAAAGCCAAAGATAGTACCAGCAAAGAAAACAACAGATCAGTATCTTTTAGAGATATATACCTAAAACACTAAAAGTACTCGTCAGATTGAATTCAACAGTAGGTCACATAAATGGTATTATATCATGATATAGCAAGGTTTTGTTCATGTAGGGCTGCTTTCACATAAAACCAATATAATCTATGAGGTAATAAAGGAGATTATAAGACTTTTCAGATGGTGAAGCTTACAGTGCATCTGACAGAGCTGGACATTCATCACAAGCATTCTAGGAATGGCAGGGATGCCTTCTGTCTCCTCTCACTTCCAGGGAGGAAAGGAAGATGTCTCCTGACACCAGTGTCTCCACTGCACTGTGGATTCTGACTAGAGACAGAAGACGTTCAGATCAGAGGGAAGCAGCATGGGTTCTGTTCATGGGTGGCACAGTTAGTCTATGTAGAGTTCCATGGAAGTCACAAAAAACTAACTCAAGCTAATAAATGAATTTAGAAATATATTAGGATAAGAGCAATATGAAAAGTCAAGTATATTTCTGTATATAGACAATAAACATTCAAAAATAAAGTAAAAAATGTTAATTTTGCCCACACCACTATCAGTGAAAAGCTACCACTATCATCTCAGCAACAATCTTAGCAAAACCGACAAGTGAATTAACACATTTACATGGATGAGCAGTGTGGAGGTTCTTCTGTTTATGTATTGCTTTCATTGGATGAATAAAGAAACTGCCTTGGCCTTTTGATAGGGCAGCACTCAGGTAGGCCGGAAGACAGAACAGAATTTTGGGAAGAAGGGCAGTGTATGGAAGACACCATGAATCTCCATCCTGAGACGGATGTAGGTTAGAATCTTGATACACAGATTTAATAGAAATGGGTTAATCAAGATGTGAGAGTTAGCCAATAAGAGGCTAGAGCTAATGGGCCAGGTAGTAACTTAATCAATACAATTTCTGTCTGGTCATTTCGAGGGATAAGATAGCTGGGTGGGGGGATGCGGCCCGTGCCCTCCTACTACAGATGAGCAGTGGCTCTAAAATAATTAACAAGAAACAGAGAAAAACAGAGTAAAACACAGCTTAAAAACACAACAGTGAAGTTGAGGGACTTGTAACTGACTCACGAAATATTTCAAGGCTCTTACTACTGGATGGGTGTGATGTTAGCAAGAGTAGTATGGTGTAAAAGAGTTATGCCCTAATAAAGTAAAATGACTGTGTGACCAAGGAGGAAAGGGAACTGAGCAAGGAAAAGGAACTTTCTTAAAAAGAGTGGTGAAAGTCACTGGATAACCATATCAATAAACTAAAATATGACCCTCGTTTCATATGATATATAAAAATGATCTAAAGTGGATCATAGTCATAAATGTAAACTTTTCTAAAATAATGCACAAGAAATGCAAAAAGACATGACAGAACATAGCACAAAGGTGTAAAAGAAACAAGCAGTAAGCAGGACTTCATTAAAATTTAAAATCTGGCTCTTTGAAGTATGTTGTTATGAGGGAAAAAATAATTATCTCTACATTTGGATAAAAAATTCAGAAAGCATATGCCAAGCAAAAACCTGGTATATAGGAAATTGCACGGAGATTATGAAAATAGTTTATCAGAATTGTATAACTGTTCGCATTCCAATGAGGTCTTAAGATGTAGCTGGCATGAATGGGGAGGTTAATCTATGGTATTTCAGTTGATTATATTGTCAGTGGTGGCCATTACACTGGATAGTATTTGGAACATATAAATAACACTTAAAACACAAAAATAATCCAAACAATTCAACAGAAATCAAAATCAAGGTATGTAACCTAGAATTCTACCAAATTCAATACAGATATTAAATAAACTGATGAGAAGATGTTCAATACTATAAATAACGAGAGAAATAAAAATCTATAAGAGATAAAATGACATAACACAGAAGAATGCTCAATATTAAAAAGCCTGACCATATCTAATGCTGCCAGTGCTGACAAAGATAGGTACATATGTGGCTACTGGGAAAATCAAATGGTACAGTCATTATGTTTGCTTTTTTGAGTGTGTGTGTGTATGTCTGTGTAACACACACATATACCCATAGGAATATGTTCATGCCATGGAAAGCAAGTGGAGGTCAGAGTACAACTTTCTGGGGTTAGTTCTTTCCTTCTACCATATGGATTGCAGGGATCAAACCCAGATCGTTAGACTTGGTGGCAAGTGCCTTTACTGACCATCCCATTTTTCAGGCCCAAGCACAACCATTTTGGAACATAATTTGACAGTTTCTTAATGTATACACCTAACTTACAATACAGATATTAAACTTATTGATACTTACTTAAAAATAAAAACAAAATGGAATGCACATACATGGAAATACTGGCACATGAATATGCAAAGCAACTTTAACTGGTACATGCTAGAAATACCTCTACTGTTTACCAGCATATTAAAAGGCATAAGCAATGGTGAACTCAGACTCCAATATTACTCAGCAGTAAAAAGTAATATAGTATTTTTAAAATTATAAACTGTTTGGCCAATTAGCTTAGGCTTATTATTAACTAGCTCTTACAACATAAATTAACCCATAATTCTTGTCTATGTTTAGCCATGTGGCTTGGTACCTTTTCTCAGTGAGGCATTCTCATCTTGTTTTCTATGTGTCTGACCTGACTGGTGAGTACATTTCTGTTTTTCTTCTTCCTAGAATGCTCTTAGCCTGGTTGCCCAACCTATACTTTCTGCCTGGCTACTGGCCAATCAGTATTTTATTAAACTAATATGAGTGACAAATATTTACAGTGTACAAAAGCATTATCCCACAGCAGTTTTCCAGTTTTTCTTTTTAAAAACAAGTATTTTATTAAAGTCTCAAAAACAGAAATGAAACTCTATGACATTACACCAATCACTGACTGCCCAAGTGTTGGTGGAGGAATCATGAGAGGATGAGTACAAGGTACATGTCCAACCTTTGGAGGCCATGTAATTAATTGTTCATTATCTGACTGTGGTGTTGGCTTCATGTTTGTATAGCTAATTAAAATTCATCACATTGCAGGCTGTATGTGCTTCATTACATAAGTTACTTAAATCTTAAGAAACAATAAACCAATGAAACCCAAAGAACACAGCAGAGAAGAGCAGCAAAGCTAAAACCTGGTTCTTAGAAAATAAAAATAAAACAATGCCTTTAGTTTAATAAAAAGCACAAGAGATTATCAATATCAGAAATGAAAATGGTATAATTGCTGTTTTTGCACACCTTATAAACATCAAGGTGAAAATGCTCAACATCCTTAGCCATCAGAGAAATGCAAATCAAAACAACTCTGAGATTCCATCTTACACCTGTAAGAATGACCAAGATCAAAAACACTGATGACAGCTTATGTTGGATAGAATATAGGGTAAAGGCAACACTCCTCCAGTGCTGGTGGGAGTGCAAACTTGTACAGTCACTTTGGAAATAAGTATGGCGATTTGTCAGAAAATTAGGAAACAACCTACCTCAAGACCCAGAAATACCACTTTTTGGTATTGATCAATCATATCACAATGACATGCATTCAACTATGTTCGTAGCAGCATTATTTGTCATAGCCAGAACCTGAAAACAAACTAAGTGCCCTCCGGCCAAAAACATAGATGAAGAAGATGTGGTACATTTACAAATTGGAGTACTACAGAGCAGAAGAAAATAATGTCATCTTGAAATCTGCAGGAAAATAAATGGATCTAGAAAATATCCTATGATCATATGAGTGAGGTAACCCAGATCCAGAAATACATATATAATATGTACTCACTCAGAAGTGGCTTTTAGACATAAAGCAAAGAAAAAAATGAGCCTACAATTCATAATCCCAGAGAACCTAGACAATAAAGAGACATACGTGAATCTAATCTACATGGGAAGTAGAAAAAAATAAGATCTCCTGAGTAAATTGGGAGTGTGGGGATCATGTGAGAGGGTAGAAGGGGAGGGAGAGGAAGGGAATGGTGAAAAATATATAGCACAATAAAACCAATAAAAAAAATCAAGGCATTTTTTTATTCAAAAACAAAATATTGTGATTAAATTGGTGACAAGATTAAAATGGACATATCCCTTGAAAGGCATAAATTACCACAACCAACTCAGAAAAAGCAATGAATGCTTAAATAACTCTGCATATTAGCTATTAAGTAAATTAACATAATAATTCATGATGTTTCCAGACAAGAAAATACAACCCTTCCATAATATCACTGATAAATGCTACTAAACATTTTCCGACGAAATAGTAGTGTTTCCCTTTATTCTCAGTTAGAAAAGGGAGGTGGCTTCTTTCCTTGGGGGTCTCCCCACAGGGGTGATATTGCATGACTTTCCTCACATGCCCCCAAATCAAATCAGGGACGAGTCTGAGAGCATTCGAGATTGGAGGTCAGTCTTCATAACCTCATTTTAGTGGCAACAGCACTTTCTGCTAAAACCTACTGGTTACACAGTGCAATTCTGATGCAGTGATGGAATCAGAAAAGCCTGTGACCAAGGGGCAGAAGTCACTGGGTAGGGGCACTATAGAAGCTGGCTGACAAGAACAGACCAGAGACCCCACAGAAACAAATGTTCAGCCTTTTCCTTGAGAGAGATTACTACTTGTTTCTCACTAGTGCAACACACACGCAGAGATTTTAAGAAGTGCCCAAATGTATTAAAGGAAATAGGTTAAGTAAAAACGAATTTATACATGTGGATGAAACGTTTTTTTAAAGTTATTTAAAAGTTAAGTTTAAAAAGTTTTATATATAAATGGGAGAGATGCAAGACCCGCACATACCATTTCTATTCTGTATGTTACTGAGTTACTGGAGGGAAGGGGGATACACACGTGTATGCACATGCCCACATGTATGTATGTGGAGGTCAGAGGTTAGGGTTAGCTATCTTCCTCAGTTGTTCTTTACCTACCTTCTTTATGAGACAACATCTCTCACTGAGCCCAGGGCTCACCAACTCAGCTATACTAGTTGGCCAGCAAGCACCAGGGGTCCCTTTGTCTTCACCTCCCCAGAGCTGGGATTACAAGTGTGTGGTGATGAATATGGCTTACAAAGTCGGCCCTTTACCAACTGAGCTACCTCCCTAGACAATCATTTGGACTTTTAAAACTTTAAGGAGGTAAGGTCACCTCCATGTGCCTGTTACCACAGCACTGCAGGGAGTAGGGGAGTAGGGCAGAGACAGGTAGATCACTGGGGCTTGCTGGCTATCAGCCTAGTTCCAGTTCCAGTGAGAGACCCTGCCTGTCTCAAGGGAATAAGATTGAGAGCAACAGAGCTGGATACTCTTGTGTCCTCTTCTGATCTTTCATGCATAGGTGTGTGCACCCATATACACGTGCATACATGACACACAGACGAGAGAGAGAGGAGAGAGAGAGAGAGAGAGAGAGAGAGAGAGAGAGAGAGAGAGAGAGGAAGGAGAGGGGGAGGGAGAGGGAAAGAGGGAGAGAGAGAGGGAGGGAGAGGGAAAGAGAGAGAGAGTTCCTTTGGGACAGAGTCTCACTCTACTGTTCTAGAGTGCTCTATGCAGACCAAGCTGGCCACACCTCACAGGGATGTTCCTGCCTTTGCTCCTGGGTGCTGAAATCAAAGGTGTGCATCACTACATTTGGAAACACAGGGAAATTTTAAAACCAGAAGTTGTAGAATTGGAGGCTGGTTAGAAAGAACATGACTCAGCCAACTAACTTCCTCTGACCTTTAATCCTTTTATATAATTGATGATAAGGAGAAGCCCCAAGACATAGAAAGAACAGGTAGCTCTACCAAGGTTAAGTTGGGCAGGGCATTAGAATCCATTAGTTGTGTTTTCTTATAGTAGGAATGATGAACAGAACCAATGCATTGGCCCCTGACAGCAGACTGCTAGGAGCCAGGCCAACCCAAGACTTTCTCAAAGGCTCTGATGAGAGGACAAAGGGAATGTTCGTTCTGTGTGCCCTTGCCCAGGAGCAGACTTGGCAAGGGCTGGTCTGGAGGTGGGGCCAAGGCCTTGAAGGAGTTAAGATCTCAAGTCCCAGGAACCCCTGCTTTCTGCCCTGAAGGGCTATGGCTATCGGCAACTGTGTCTGAGGTATCCTGTGTTCTCTTTGCCAGCATTGTTTGATTTAGCTTTCTGCTGACCTTGGCCCACTTTCCCATTAGAAATGGTATCTAAGATGCTGTACTTCCTAATAAACTTGCATGGCATAAGCTGGTGTTTATGGAAGACCTCCTGGTCCCAGCTCTCTGACCTCTTTATTTCTCATCCCTGGTCCTCTTCCTTGACATATTCCTGTTTGGGACCATTATTCATGTGGGTTCGAGTCAGAGGACATAATAAATAGGCAAGCATTGAATAAACATATATTTAATTACTCAAGAATTGCCATTCCTATCAGGATTTTTCCCAGTACTGACCATTCTAGACTTTCTCAGGCAGTCATGGGCTCTTACTCAGCTAGACAAGAAAGGAATTATGTATTGAATTCAACTAATGTTTATGCACCGAACATACAGATTTTGAAGAGTATAAAATATGGTCTCATCACTCAGTCAAATTGGAAAGACAAGCTCTATAGCTATATCAGCTACTAAGACATGTGGCTGGGGACTAAAAGGGTTTATAAATGTCGATAAATGTATTTAACAAAAGCTTATGTTGCAACTATAATATGTAAAATGTATTATAATAGCTATGTTAATAGGTTTTACAGATAAAGAAAGTAAAGTTCAAAGAGGAGGAAGAGCTTGCCAAAGAAGAGTCAGAGCTCAAGCTCGTAAAAATAGCTAAGATTTCACTTATTTTAAATCTGTAATGTAATGTAAAGTCTCTCAATTACAGCAACTATTTTCCTTTATTTCTTGGCTTCCTTTTTTTTTTTTTGTTCATTGTTCTAAAGGAAAATCAATCATCCACTGCCAAAAGTATTCTAGAGAACTTTAGCTCTCAGCTGTACAAGGTAGAGAAGTATGCAGTCCAATACAGCAATGACACCCTAGCACAGCCTGCTATCCTTGTGGACAGGGACAAAAACTATAACTCAGCATCCACTAGGTAGGCTGTGCTCTGCTGGTGCCAAAAGGAAAGCTAAAACCAAGTCATAACTGAAATGAGCAAATTAAGTCAAGCTGGAATGAAGAAAACATGTGCATCTGCCATTCTTTGAGAACAAAATAAACCAGTTCCACCCTGTCAAAACCTACTAGAACATGAAGGGATTATCAAACAAAACCTTCTAATAATTCCCCCAGATTATGCCACAAGAAACAGCACACTGCGCCAGGAACAGATACATCTGATCATTTCTGAGGAACAGAAAGTGTTAACCTGGGAGACTCATTCCAACAGCAAGACTGAATAAAGAGGAAGTGAGTTCACAGCTCTCCATTTTCCAGCTGTGAATGCAATCTGACCAGCCAGTTTCTTTTAAAATACCTATCTCTGCCTTAGCCTTTATTATTTCTCTCCATCTGCTGGTGTGGGAAACACTCTGTATATGTGTTGCTTTTATTGACTAATGAATAAAGAAACTGCTTTTGCCTGTGATAGGGCAGAGTAGAGCTAGGCTGGAAAACTAAACTAAATGCTGGGAGAAGAAGGTGGAGTCAGTGGGAAGCCATAAGCTGCTGCTTCTTCCCCTCCTCCTCTTCTCCTTCTCCATCTCTACCTCTTCCTCCTCTTCTCTACCTCTGCCTCCTCCTCCTCTTCTTCTCCACCTCTGCCTCCTCCTCCTCTTCTTCCTCTTCTTTTTTAAGGTGAACACTTGTGGCTATACACATTCCTTCAGGAACTTTCATGGCTATACACCAGTTCTGATAGTTGTGCTATCGTTTTCATTTGCTTTCAGAAGTTTTAAAATTTCTTTCTAGATTTCTCAATGACCTCATTCTTTGTTCAAAAGTATACTCTTCAGACTCCAAAGATTTGCATAATTTTTGTGACTTTTGCTTACTGCATATTTGTAGTTTTACTCTATGATGGTCTGATAAGATACAAGGAATTATTTTAACATTTTTGTATTTGCTAAAGATTGCTTTTGTGGTTTTTAATGTAACTATTTTAGAGAAGGTTCCATGGGCCACTGGCAAGAATGTGTATCCCCTAATTGTTAAGGGAATATTCTCTAGACATGTGTGCAATCCAGTCCATCTATGGTATGTTAGCTCTGGAGTGTCTGTGCTCAGTCTTAATTTGGAAGACTGATGTAAAGATGAGCATTGGGTACTGGAGTTCTCACTATTACCATACTGGGACCTATCTGACCTCTCATGCCTTTCAGTGTTCCTTTTATAAAATTGGGTATGCTGACACGTGATCTAAAAATTGTTAAAAGTTGCTTATATGCACTCTTGGTGAATTGTTTCCTTTTATTAAATAAAATGCAGTGGCCTTTCACTACCTGATTCACAGTGGTTAGGAGCCTACTTTACCCAAAATGACAGTTGCCACACCAGCTTGTTAATGGCTACAATGCACTTGCTAGACTGCCTACCACCCTTTGACTCCCAGTTTTTCTATGACTTTATTAGTGAGGTGTCTTTTATTGGAGACAAGAGACAGTTGGATCTTGTTTTTACAATTTAATCTGTGTTTGTCTTTTAACTGATGAGTGATGGCTATTTGTCCTCAAGGTGATTCTTGAGCAGGCCCTGCTATTTCCTACAGTCTCTGTGTTTGATCTTCTGGTTGGATTGGCAGTAGCTCTCGTCTTCCTGACCTCTTAAAACCACGAGCTTTCTGTCTCACTGTGTTGAGCAGGATGACTCCTTCCTGGCTCTCCTTTGTTATCCCTTTCACAAAATTATGTTTTCCTATGCTCTTGTGGCGAAAACTGCCTTTTTTCTTCTGTGTGTAGTATTGCTTTAAGTAGATTCTGCAGTGTTGGTTTGGCTGTGATGAAGCGCCTTAACTTGTGTTACATTCCCATTTCTTCTCAGTTTTAAGTAGTGACCTTGTTGGATATAGAGATCTTAGTTGGCAGTCACTTACATTCAGGGCCAGAAATAATGCTTTCCTGATGGATGAGAGCTTTAAGGAGAGATGTCTGCTAGCTGCCATTTCTGACTCTGTATGTGACTTGGTGTTTTTCCTTTACAGATTTTATTGTTGTTTCTTGCTTGGTTTTCTTTCTTTTTCTTTTCTTTCTTTTTTTTTTTTTTTTGAGATTTTGATCATGATACATGGTAGAAAGATTCTCCTCTCCTTGTGCCTAATGCGGGTCCAAAATGCCTCTTGTGTTTGTATATCTACTTTTTCCCTTGTAGGTTTGCGAAATTTCCTGCTAAAATTTTATGGAATAAACTAATTGATGTCTCTAGGTGTTATCTCAATTTTTTCTTCTCAGGAGTTATTAGGTTTGTTCTCTTGAACCTGTTCCAAAGTTATTGGAAATCTGGTCATGTTCATCAGGTTTTGTCTTCACACACCTTAGAGTGGATTGTTGTCTTGACCTCATCCTCCACCACCCTGAAATCTATTTTTCTTGTTTTTTTTTTAAACAATTTCTTTACTGATTCTTTGGGAATTTCACATCATGTACTCCAATTCTGCTCGCCTTCCAGTCCCCTTAATCCTCCCCTTACCCGTGCAGAACATCCCAAAAGAAAATTAAAAAAAAAAATCAAACCAAAATAAAAAAAAACAAGCAAGCAAGCAAGTAAACAAACAAACAAACAAAAACAAGATCAAAACAACACCCTCTTTGATTCTCCTTTCCTGACTCTTGAACACCTCTTCATGTCCTGGTGGTACTGACAGAGGTTATGTCACATGGTATATACACTTTTGTCCAATCAGCTTTACTAACAAATGTTCATTGCGATGAGTCATTGGTCTGTCTCAGAGCCTCTGGTTTCTGGTACATCCTCATCACTGGATCCTAACTGAAACTCCTCTGGGACACCCCACAATTGTCCCAAGTCATGGAGCTCCTAAGGGTGCCCTTCCACAGGACCAGTCTCTTCATGAGCTCCCGCAGATCCTATATGGGTTAGAATTTAGTGTGGGCCAACCCAAGGCTGGCAGCTGAGCTGGTCATTTCAGGCTACTGGATTCACCTGCTTCAGGTGAGGAGGCAGAGTCAGCTCCTCTACACCCATGCCATCAGGGTCAGTTCTCCCTTGCCTGTGATGAGGAATAGGGACATCTCTCCATAGTGCAGGGGCCACCTCCCTTGCTGCAGTGTCCAGCCAGAGGCAGAGCCAGCTTTTCCAGGGCCGGCAAGGCCCTCTGATTTCATCACAGGCCACAGACATCAACAAAGACGCCAGCTGCAGCTGGACCATGGACATGGCCCTCAGCAGGAGCTCAGCTGGACAACAGATTGGGATGGCTCGGGTGGCAGCATGGCTCCCGGATACTAACAAAGGCCACAGGTTGCGGCCCCAACCCTGGGCTTCCCTGTGACCTTTGGTTGCAACAAGGGCTTTGGACTTCAACACAGACCCCAGCCATGTAGAACCACAGACACAGACAGGGTCCTTGGCAGCAGCCGGCTCTGGATGTCACCACTGCCCCAGGTGGCTGTGCAGGCCACTGAGTTCAGCAAGGGCCCAGCAGCAGTGTGGTCCTTAGACGCCAACATGGCACCAGGCCTCAGGCATCCACATGGCCTTTGATGGTAACCGGAACCTCAGACATCATCACAGCCCCTGGCTGCGGCAGGGCCATGCTTCTTGCTTTCTGAATGATGCTTTCCAGTTTTTCTGTTTGTTTGTTTTCTTCTTTTTTTAATCTGATGATTTTTTCATTTCCAGAACTTGTTTACACAGGTTCTTTTCTGAGTCTCAATTTCCTTTCTGAATTTTCATCCATGCGTTTGAATTTCTCCTCTCGGAGCAGTTCATCCTCTGTGGTAGCTTCTTTCCTAGGTCCTGATTTGATTTCACGTCTCTACCCGGGCCCTTTCTACACAGTTATCTAATTAGCCTCAGGCTTTGGTGTTTAGAGGTGGTGAGTTTGTGGAGCTGCCATCGCAGATTACTGTCTTGCTTGTTGCGAGGATGTGTCCTGAGATTTCTTAGCCTTCTCCATTTGTTTGGTTTATCCTGGGTCCTCCTGATGAGCTGTCTTCACTTGGAGTTGTTACTGCTTTTTAGGAGGACGACCTTGGCAATAACAAAGGATCTGACAGCAGTTACCGTGTTAACGTGCAGTAGGAGACACGTGCACTTCTCTTGTGTCTCCAACAAGGTTCAGAGACAGTGAAAGTGGGATATTGGTACTGATTAGGGAAAATGCAATTTATAGTGTTTATTTTAGAGCTAAGACTATTAACAGTGAACTGGTAAAGTGAATTGGCAATGAGAAAAATGGGGAAGAGTGAGAATGAGATGGAAAGTATATAATATAGGTATAATGTATAATGTACCAGAAAATAGATAAGGTAATATTTTTAAGTATAGAGAAAGGATGCTCATAAGCACTTTCTGGTGAATACAAGTTTTAAACATAACAATTAAAATAAGAAAGTAATAACAATTAAATGATAAAAGTAAGCAATTAAATCAAATATAAGGTCCTGTAACTACAGTTGGAAAGAGAAGGTTCCTGTCTACCCTTGGCTCGTCTTTCCTGTCAGAATCCATGGGCTGGAGGCGGGAAGAGAGCCCTAGTAATTCAGACACATTGTGTCCATGTGTCCTTCCTGATGAGAAGGGCTTCTGTGGTCAAGTCTGCTTCTGCCAGAATCCCCTGTGGAGTTCCCTCATTGTTTCTGAGGTTTTGGGGATTGTTCTTTCCATGCACAGAGCTTCCTCCGAGGCTCTGAGAAGGAGGAGAAGGCCTGTCTGACTGTGCTTACTTTTGTCAAGCCAGTCAGCTGCATTGTGGTCCACAGCACTCTCCAGTGATCCTAGACCAATGGTCAGGGAGGTGCACTTCCCTCTCTGGTGAGGATCTCCTTCCCGGGAGTTAGGCCACATTCTGGTTGTGTCTCCAGAGCCCTCTCTCTCTGCAGGCTGTAGTCGATACCTGGTAGCATTTTCCCCTCTCTTGCCTCTGGCGCTGTCTGCCTGTGAGAGCACTTCCTCTGTAGCTACAGCTGACTCCAGCTAAGCTAAGTAGTGTGGTGCAACTGGGCACTGGAGCTGGCCTCCTGCTTGTGAAGAAAAGTCCAAGTGGACTTTATCTGTTTTCTTAAACAAGCAATCATCAACTACACCATAATTTATTTTCCTCTGCACTGATGTGGCTTCTGATCTGCCATTTACCTGTTTATTTCTATTTGTGGTTTTTAATCTACTAAATTGGATGCCCCTTTATTATATGGATCACCTACTTTATATAAACTCACACATCTATTTTAATGTCTTTTGTAATGTAAAATGACATGTAAATGTAATTATAAAATAGTAATCAGAACCTTGATCACAATAAAAAGGAAGACCAGAGTGCAATTAATAAATCATGCTCTTCGGTAGGGACAGGTTCAGGCATGACTATACTAAAGCACAACTAGGGTTCAAATGTTTACATCTACTTATAATGTATGTATTTACATTTAAGAACAATAGGCTAAGCAACCCTCTAATGAAACGAATACCCCCAAATGTGGTACTACCAAGTGATTTTTTTAAAAAATGGTTCAAAAGAGTACAAAGTGTAATTATCCCCTGCTGTACAACACAGCTGCATTTCTGGAAAATGTAGTATCGGTTAAAGTGAATAAAATACTGTGCTTCGGCCGGGCAGTGGTGGTGCACGCCTTTAATCCCAGCACTCGGGAGGCAGAGGCAGGCGGATCTCTGTGAGTTCGAGGCCAACCTGGTCTACAAGAGCTGGTTCCGGGACAGGCACCAAAGCTACAGAGAAACCCTGCCTCGAAAAACCAAAAAAAAAAAAAAAAAAAAAAAAATACTGTGCTTCTATATGAAACATTCAGATCTTAGGTAGGGACAATATATGCAATTTTTCTCTCCATAAATACACTGTATGTGGGACATTCACAAGGGACATGAGCACTAGACTCCACTTGGCTGGATGCCTTCTGTCTTTCACCCTCTGTGCTTCAGCCCTCTGCATTTTTTCAGAAAAGCCAACCTCCACACAATTCCAAGTGCCCCCTAGAGGTTAGTTCCATCAGGGAGCTGATTATGTTTGTAAGTTTCAGTACAATGTTATATAAATGCCTGCCTGGCTTGAAGACAATGTCTATCTACTGACACTGAACTCAAGGACTCTTTCAGCTGAGATCGCTAGAACACTTCGAACCTACAAGTGTCAAGTAATAGATTTCATTTAAAGCCCTGTGAAAAGTTATCTTTGTATGCAGAGAACCAGAGAGAGCTATACTGAGAATTGCATTTCTCTCTGTTTCCACTTCCCCTAAAAGACCCGCTCCTGTGTTTTCTAGGTACCAGGACCAAACCGTGAGGATGGGGCCATTTTCTTTTATCCACACTAACACAGAAGCATATTAAAGGAAATATATAAATATCTAAAGTCACGAGTGACAATGAAGTACTCTACTGCATTTTTATTTTGAAGAGCGTCTTCCTAATTAAATTGTGATTAGGCACTCATTGAATAAAGTAATTTATCTTTCTTTACTAACCCATTGACTGCAGTGTATGCATTTAGGGCACAAGTCAAAAAGGACTTAGTTTGAGAATTGAGAAAAAAAGTGACCTAAGTGTTTTGAATATTTCACTAATTAGGATTGGAAATTTATCTTTTTCACAAAAACCTGTTATGATGAAATAGATGCTTTATTAAATTAGCATACCACTTGTAAAATGGTTACAGTTATACCCTCACTTTAAATACAGCCTAAGGAGACTTTCTTTACACGGATTTATGGTTTAGTAGAAAGTCATCATAGTTGTATTTCAAAGAAAAAAAAATGTCTCTGAGTTAAAATGCCATTTTAAAAAATGAATGAATTAGGGATCCAAGAATAGATAACTGGATAAAATGATTCTCAGGTAAGCACCAGGACCTGAATTCAGATCCCCAGCACTCACATAAAAAGCTGGTGGCAGTGGCAGCCTGCATGCAATCCCAGGGATGGGAGGCAGAGACAGGACAACTGTGAGGCAGGGCACAATGGCTAGTGAGACCAGCTTCCTTGGCAAATTCTGTGCTCAGAGACTCTGCCACAGTAAACAGAGTGACTGAGGCAGATACCCAGTGAAAACCTCTGGCCTCCACACTCATGCACACAAATATACCTATACCCACATGTGGGCCACCCACACGCACACATGCATGTGCATACACACACACACACACAAACAAAAACCAAAAAATAAAACAAAACCCAAAACCTCAAATTAGTGATTAAATAGCAATTAAATTTGAACACTTTATAAAAGACTTTCTTAAAATCCTCCTTGAAAAGTAGATTTAATAAGCAAAATGGCCATTTTTAATATTTAGCCTAGCTTTCCAGTTCAAATTTTACTAACTTACAGTACTGTCTATAAGAACTTCTTAAAGAAAATAACCTTAGTATGGTTTATTTATTTGCAAATGTAATTGGTAAAAAAATTACCTCATTCATGGATAGGTCCTACCTTGTGATAAACAGTAAGCAAATTTGGGGGTACAATGTAAACATTCCATTGTCAATTTTTCCAAATAGACTCTGACCCTCCATACTTGTGAGCTGTGTGGTGTGAAAGTCACTCTGTTCGGTTTCCAAGCAACCAGGTAGACGCTTTACTTCTAAATCTATCTATATCTTATTAGGTAACTTCCCAGGTCATAGTTTATCATCAAGCAGAAATTGCGGGTGCTGATAAACAATCCTCAGACCTACAGAAAAATGACCTGACAACCTCGTCAATGACACAAAGCCCCCAGCACAGTGGAGCTGTAAATGTGAAGCCTTGTACTCACCTTGTGCTCGGCCGCTTCTGCAAGGCCTTGTCCAGGATAAGGGACGGGGCACTCCTCCTCCTTTCGGCTAGTGTTTTCATTTTCTGTTCAGAAAAAAAAAAGAGACCAGATGGCTTGTGAAGGAAGTAAATGTTGGTTTTCAATCTAATTTAGCAAGCTTTGTCTTGACTATCAAAGAGTCTACAACCTCCATTAAGGATCTAAAGTTGCCACATCTAAAATAGGACCACAAGTATCAACATGAGGTACAGGCAGTTTTTATGGTCAGGGAATAAGGAAAAACAACATCACAGCCTTTTGTATACATGCTAAATGCTAGAGCAATGGTTCTGAACCTTCTTAATGCTGCGACCCTTTAACATAGTTCCCCACATTGTGGTGACCCCAACCATAAAAT
Source organism: Chionomys nivalis (assembly GCF_950005125.1). Classification (NCBI taxonomy): domain Eukaryota; kingdom Metazoa; phylum Chordata; class Mammalia; order Rodentia; family Cricetidae; genus Chionomys; species Chionomys nivalis. Next base: position 50,807,581 of record NC_080089.1, on the reverse strand, counting down.
TATTTTTGTTGCTACATCATGACTGTAATTTTTGCTATTGTTATGAATTTTTATGTAAATATATGAGATGTAGGATATCTGATATTTGACCTCTGGGAAAGGGCCATTTGACCTTCAAAGGGACATGACCCACAGGTTGGCAACAACTATGCTAGATAGACATGGAGCATTTTATTCATATTCTAAGCTAACATTGGGGGATATAATTTTGACGCAATTTTATGGTGATGATGTGTTCTCAATCAAGCTTCAGTGGAAGAAAAGATTTTGAGAGGTCAAATAAAAGGAAGGAAAATCAGTTAAAGCCAAAATCATAGTGACTAGGACCGTTTTTAAAAGCAGGATTTATTGATTTTTATGTGTATGAATATTTGCTGGCATGCACCTATGTAGACCATACACATGTAGTGGCCATGGAGGCCAGAGGTGGGCATCAGATTCCTTGGACTGGTTACAAGTGGTTTTGAGTCCTGGTTCTCTGCAAGGGCAGCCAGTGCCTTTAACTATCAAGCCATTTCTCCAGTCTAGCAATCAGACTCTTAAACTGACATGCAATCAACTCTTGATATTATTTTACGTTTAAATATTTACACAAATGGGTATTCATCCTTCTAAGTGCACTCGTTCTCTTTAACTTTCAAGAAAAATTCATCTTTCATTTAGAAAATTTACAAGTAGTCAGTTACTTGATACTTCAACTTCTCTATTTTTACTAACCAAAAATTTGTGGTGAAGGAGGATATATTCAGTATGGGATATCCAGATAAATATTCTCTAATTGAAGATTATGAGTGTTAACAGACATGGATACAGCCAGAGCCTGCTTCTAGAGACTGACCGGTGAGATTAACATGAGTCACAGCAGCCATGACGAAACTTCAAACCGTACTGCAAAAGCCATTCTTCCTGCCATAGCCTCTCCCCAACATGGCCAGAGGTCTCTCCTCTGCCTGAGACCATGGAACAGCCATGTTTGGAAACTGGACACTGCTCTAGTAGGAACCATACAAAGCTAAGTGGGTGGTCAGGGTCAGCATCTCATTATGTCTCGCAAAAGCATCAGCCACTTCTTAGGTGGTAAATAAAACGTAAGATGCTAACACGGGGGCAGAAGAATCATCATCTAGTTGGATAAGAAACTTATTTACTATGACTCTTACTCCAAAACTGTATGATGTTCCTACGGAATCTCTCAAATTACTGATGCTGCTGGCACTCTGGCCTCATTATTGGGGTGCACATCACTGTTGTCTCCTATCTGCATACTATACCCTCAACCCCCCCCCCCCCCACACACACATCTGACACTGCCGCTGAGTGAGGCTGCTACGACTGTCTTCTTATGTGAACAGACTCAATACTGGAAGACTGGGTTCATTTTACTAACGAAGGTGGAGGTTAATATTATTCATCAAAGATGTTTCTGATTTTTTTTTTTTTTTTTTTTGAGGATTCCACTCTGGCTTTGTCTTGATCCTTCTTCCTCATCTTGATTCTCATGATTAATTTCTGTCATTGTGATATTTAAAATGTGAACAATCCTGCAGGCCCTCCTGGAGTCCCCGCTACCTGTTTGACCTTGAGGGCTTGCTGACCTTCTCTGTGGGGTCACCCCTGAGGCCTGCTGCTGCGGCAACTTCTTACTGGTGTTCTCTAACATCACCGTCAGCAGACAAAGTCAGTACATGACTTCTAATTCTGAACTCTGCATTTGGGTTGATCAAGAAATTTGGAAAGAATTCAGAGAAGAGCCATAAAATGAATTAAAATGTGAAGAAACGAGCTTACCACACACACACACACACACACACACACACACACACACTAACAAGGAGATTCTTCATTCAGAAGTGGCTCCCATGTTAGTGTAGCGCCGATACACATAGGAAAGGGCATCCATGTGAAAGACAGGGCAGCGGGGAATGGGAAAGAGCAGTGGAACGAGATTCAAGGGTGACCCTTGGCTAACGGGTATTAAATTCACAAAAGCTGTGAACTAACTTTTTCACAAAATTACAAGGATTCTGAAGTGGATTCCTTAAGAATCTAATGATTAAGAGAAACTATCTGATTTAAGGACATTTTTTTTTTTCTGAGAGAGTTGTAAAACATGCAAATAAGTAATTTAAAAAAATAGTTACAAATGTTCCTTTGTAAAGGTATCTTTAGATACAGTTTTTTTTTTTTTTTTAACAACATGAAAGAATGCCTGTATACGCAGTGATTAGATGGTGTTCTAGGTAACACCAACTGTTAGATACATGAAGGGTCAAACACTGACTGAACTCACCTCATCCAGCTTGAGCCATACTGAAGGAGATGAAATCAAATTACACACACATATCACTATTGATAAACGTCTCAGAATTTACTCCTGATGGAGTCAATCCAAGACAATCCAATCCCTTCTATGGGTTTCTATTGTCTAGGAAACAAGAACGTTTGAACTGCAGTTTTCTAGGGCATTAAATATTTTTATTTCTGATATTCTCCATGGATTTGCAAAAAAAAAATGAAAAAAGAAAAAAAGGAAAAGACAGAAATGAAATGAAAGAAAAATTGCAATAAATGAACTGTTTAGGATTCACAGGATTTCATTTGTCCAGAAGTAATTAAAGTCTCAGGAACAGCTGATATAACAGAAAATACAATGACTTAGGTGTTATTTCATTCAAAATCCATATTTCTCCCTTGCTTGTATATGAAAACCAAAGGTCTATGGGGTCTTTGATACTACAAAATCACTGCTCTTTTCTTAGGTAACAAGGACTCGGATTTTCTATTTGTTTATAACAACACAAAATTTAACGTATTAGAAGAAGATGAGACTTCATTTCTTTATAAATATAAAAAGTCATGCAAGCTTGTCAGGTCAGGCCATATTAGACCAACAAAAGGTACAGCTGTTTCAGGGTCAATCATGACTTGGTTTTATGAGAAACCAACAGTAAACTGCAGACGCTGCATATTTTGTTGGCTTACAAATTACTATTCCACTTATCACTATTTTCTATTTTTTCTGAAGTGTTTTAGTTTCAGAGTGAGGTGACATCATAGTAGTGAATGCAATTTGGGAAGGAAATATTTTTGAAAAGTAATCTTTTATCTTAAAAAATAAAATGTTCAAAGAGAAAAATGCATAAACCATACATTAAATTAAATGGCAACTGTATATATCTTTTGGAAATTGTGCTTCATATTTTCCATCTATCTAGTGTGAAGCAGCTCCAAAATTAACAAGAATTTTATGTGTGCTAAAAATCAAACAAACATGAACTAGCATCTCTGTCTACACTGTCCCCAAATAGGATACGATCTTACAACAAAGTGTAAAAGAAAATAGTGACCGCATTTTAAAACCTGGTTCGCTTTGCGAGCCGCCATTTATTTGATAAGCCGAGCATGGACATTAGGGAGAAATGAAATCTTTGATTTTTATGCTGTCTCCTCTGAGGCTATATTTAGTTTGGCAGGTCAAAAAAACTATTTTGCCCAAGAGCAAACGGACAGAGGTCACAACTGCAGATGGGAATGAAAAGCATGTAATTCATGTTTTGGTTTGTCTTTCACAAATAACTCAAAGTTTAAGTGATGTTGCCAACTAATCTGCAAGATGTTTCCCACCCTAAGTCAGTTCAATCAGCTGAATTCATCATACTTTCAACTTTCTGTGTTCCCATCTCACTTAATGTGCTATTCAAAAGCTATACAATTTCTGTTGTTGTTTGACACGATCTCTCTGCGGCTTTCTAGAGAACAGGCACTACCTTCCCTTCCAAACTTGCCCTCTTTCTTCAGCAATTATCTCTCGAAACTTGACTTTACATTCTCAAAGATCAGTGTAATGTGTGGCATAGACTATGGAGTCAATAAATAGGGGAGGGGAGGGATGTGAATTTTAAAGTCCAGGCATTCACCACATCAACACCACCATCCCCAAACACGTAGACGAGAAAACAAACACCCAGGAATCGTGCGCTCACCTATAATCCTTTCACTTTAGAGGTTACAGTAGGAAGATGGCTGTGAGTTAGAGGCTACACTGTGAGGTCCCATCGAAATAAGGAAAGAAGAAGGAACGGAGGGAGGGGAGGGAGGATCTTCAATAGATCCTCTGCAAAGCAACTAGAGAGTGAGCAGCATTGCTGTCCACTGGAAGCTATCCTTTAAGCACCACATTACCATCACGTTGTGCTACTTGGTCAACTATCTGAGGATTTAGCAAAGACTCATTACCCATCAACAGACTGTACCAGGATAACTGGATAAATCCATGTGAAGGAAGGAAGTTAGGGTTGGATCTCATACCACATACAACAATTAACTCACAAGCGATGAAAGATGTGTGTTACTATAAAAATCCTACAGAACACAAGCTACTTCGGTTACTGCGATCAATTGTTCCTTCATGCAACACCACAAGCACAAGCAGCAAAAGAACAAAACCAGTAAATTGGATACTGTTAATATTGAATACTTGCAGAGAATGGAGATCATTTGTAAATTATAGTTATGTTAAGTGGCTTGTATTTAGAATATATAAATAGCTATATATAAATATATTACAACTCAGAAAGAGAGGCAAATTACCCAAGTAGAAATCAGGTGAAAGACATGATTTCTACAAAGACATATGAACACACATGAAAACTTGTTCAACATTATTAGCCACCAGGGAAATAAAAGCCACAATGAGCTACTAATTTTATCCACACTAGGATGGCAACAATAAGAAAATTTTCTCTTTACAGAGACACAGGACTCTTACCCACCGCTGTCTCATTCCAACTTGGGGAAGCTACTCTTGAAAATAGGTAAAATTCCTACAAACAGTGACCTTTTCCTGCAATTCATGCCAAGTTTATGCCCCCAAGAGAAATGCAAATGTGTGCCCACACAAAGGCTTGCACAGCAATGCCCATAGCAGCATTACAGAAACAACTCTATGTCTCCCGAGCTCATGAATAAATAAACACAACATCACAGGTTTACACATGGAATATTACTTGGAAGGAGTGACAGGTGCTATGACATGACATGCCGGAACCTTGAAAACATTATGCTAATGTAGGTAAAACAGTCACAAAAGCCCATATATTATGGACTCTATTTATAGAAGCTGTTCAGGACAAGAGACTCTGCAGAAACAGAATGTACATTAGTGTTTGTCCTGAGCTTGGGAAGACAAGGTAGTGGGAGACAATAGAGCTGTACTGATCCTTTATGAGTTAATCAAAGCTTCCTAAGACCAATGCATAATTAAAGAACCAATCTAGAAACCAGTGACTCATACACTAAAGCTGGTGAACTGTGTAGTATTTTAATTGTGTGTTCAATCAAAATTAAAATAAAAAAATCTAACTAGTTGTCTACTAAACCATTAGGCTCTGTCCCAGTAAACTGACTGATGACCAGAAGTTAGAATATTCCTACCACCACCACCTGCAGTATACACCATCGAAAGGGAAAACTGACTGCTCTGTGTGGAATGGCTCGGCAGCTCTCCCGTGAACTCCAGAACTGGCCTGCCCGCTTGTTAGCGTTTGCTGCCATCCACCCCTTAGGAGTTCTAGTGGCAAGTCATCAAAAGTTGTTGGGTCGGAGAGTGGTTACCATTACTTGCACATGAGCCCCTCGGGTGGCTAACATGGGTGGACACATGCAGGAGAGTAAACTTACAAACAGTCAGCTTAAGGAAAGAGCTGTCGTTTTCGACAACTCAAAAACATTTTTTGGTCCAGAAATTTTTTTTTCATATTTTATTGCTTAAAAAGATATTCAGTAAAGGAAAGAGCAAAATACACTTTCCCCTATGGTATAGCCTTTCTCAACCCGTGGGTCACTACCCTTTTGGCAAACTTCTATCTCCAAAAATATTTGCATTATGGTTCATAACAATAGCAAAATTACAGTTATGGGATAACAACAACGATAATTTTATGGTTGAGGGATCATCACAACATGAGGAACTGTATTAAAGGGTCATAGCATTAGAAAGGTTGAGAACCACTACTGTTCTAATAGTTTCTAGCGAAGAATACTGGGTCGTTAAAAGTGTTTGTCTCTTTAAAAATATTGAATTTTAATATTAAAATTATTATCAAATTTGCCTCCAATTCCTTTCCTATAACTCTTCCCTCTCCCAACCACTATTCCTTCCAACTTTCATGTGCTCTAAAGAAACAAAACAAAACAAAACAAAACAAAAAACCAATCCACTGAGTCCACTTAGTCCAGCATGTGGGTGAATGCAGGCCATCTGCTGGAGCATGGGCAGTAACTCAAGGGCTGCTCCCCGAAGTAAACCGACCCAACTTCTCCTAGCAGCCTCCATTGCCAATAGCTCCTCAGCTCGGAGTGGGACTACGGACCCCACCCATGCTTGCATTTTGTCTGGCAGTCACAGCTGCTGAGTTCATGAGGATATCAGCCTTGTCATGTCTGGAAAACACTGTTCTAACGCAGTCATTCGCCAGCTCTGGCTCCTCCAATCTTTCTTCTCCCTCTTACAAGAAGACCCTCAAGGCTTGGGGGGAAGAGGTATTAGACAGATGTCTCATTCTGAGTTGGCCACACCACAGTCTTTCCTTCTCTGAATGTTGGCCATCTGGAGGTTTCTGTACTAACTGTTGTAACTGCACAAAGAAGGTTCTCTGATGAGGGCTGAGACATGCACTAATTTCTGGGTATAAAGAAGACAGCTGAATACTATGTCCATTTAGAAGAATAATAGTAGTAGAGTTTCTACTACGAATTATGACTTACAGATCCTCGGGGACAATTAAAGGAAGCAGACATGAGTTTCACTTTGTGGCCTTACATTCAATCAGAAAATGGTTACTTACTCCCATAACGTTTATGTCCCAATTTTACTAGTAGGCACGTGTTGTTGGGCCAGTCATCATTGTAGCTCACAGGTTCACAGCTGGCTACAACTGTCAATTACCTTTCTCCTCTGGTAATGTACATAGTGTCTGTCAGCCAATTGAAAGCTAGCCAGTAGGGATGAAACTTCCAGGTTGGCAGCAGCTTTACTCCTCCATGGTCTCTGACTCAAGTATTGTAGTGTGTTTGGCAATTGGATCTCTCCACCAAGTCCGGGAGGGCAACCCAAAGCCACGACAATGTCATGTTGTTGTTTTTTGGGGGGGGCAATGTGTCTATAGAACCTTACCAAACCAAAGCTCATAAAAGGGAAACCACATATCTGGCATTGGGCTTTTTATCTGACAGTCTATACTCTTGGAAGAGACATTGTTGTCCTTTCCCCATTATAGGGTAACGCCATCTAAACTCTTTGAAACTATGTTTATGTTTCTATTGAAAGAAGCTTCAATAGGAACATGTTTCCACAGGGATCCCCCCCTCCCAGGTCTTTAGAAAGAATCCCTTCTTTGTAAACGCCACAGATAGGTTCTTGTTAGAGGTTTGTATTAGAATTTTAATTTCTTGTCAACCAAGTGCAATGACAATGTCTTAGTCACCTCCACATGTGAATCCAGACCTGGCCATTCTTAGTTTTCCCAGTGAGTAAATGGAAATAAACATTATCAAGAGTAAGGAATCAGATGAAGAATTTAAGTCAGAGGTGGACTGCAATTTTTCATGATTTGTTTAGAGATAAAAATGCAAGCATTTCAATCAAACTTCACAGAAATGGTGCTAACATTACCTTTGAGCATTTAAAGTAAACAAGAGTAACACTAAAATGAGAGATTTGAGGGAATATTTTAAAGCACAGATTTTCACAGCTAGAAAAACACTGGATCAAATTTACAAACTAGTGTACTCCAATTTGACTCGTAATCCTTTTGTGGATGGTTTGTGTATTCTCTCTCACTCCCTGCATGCCTGCAGTATTTATTTGTGGAGACGTATTCAAGCCACTACACAATTAGAGTGGGAAAACACTGGCTCTGCAGTGGGAAAAGAACTTTTTTTTAACCTTGTACCTTGCTTTTGGATCTTACTATCACAACAAGCTTTTGACCACGGTGGCAAGCTGATGGTCCCAGCTATTGTCAATTCAGCTTGTGCTAAATATAATATTCTATCTGCTCACAAACCGTTCCATCCAGAACCAGTCTCACCACTTAGCTCAAATAAACATCACAGTAAAGACTACTGTGAACAGATTAACATTCCAGCTGACATTAGGATGGAAACAGTTTTACTTTTGGCTCTTTGTTCTTTCCACAAGACAATCATTACTTTCAAGCACAAAAACAAACACAAGAATCTATACACTATAGGAGTAAGCACTAGGCTAGCAGACATCCCAGCCTTAAATCTGAGCCCAAATTTCACGACATAATTTTTCAAATTTTCTCTAAAACTGACCCAATATCTGTCCCCACCCCCCATTTCTCTCTCCCTCTGTATGAAATTCCTGGACTGGAAGGGACTGTGATACTGGGGCACGGACTTCCAGGAGTGTTTATAGCAAGTGCGATCATCACGATGTCCCTTACACATTCGTTGTTCTCTACCTCCATCCCTCTCCACAATGGATTCTGCCCTATCATCACTACCAGCGTTTGAACCGCATGGACTGTTGTTTCTGTGAAAGCCACTGGTTCCAACCCTTGGCCACAATTCCCTTCCAGCAGCACTCACGTACACAGGTCAACCACCAGTGCTCTTTGCCTTACAGAGCAGGGTTCTGCTGCAGAGTTTCACATCATGGCCACCACAAGATAGTTACCTCTACAGCCATGACAGCAGCAGTCAGACCATCTCAATACCCACCTGTCTGAGGGCTAAGGGCCTAAAGGTATGATAAACACTGCAGTGATCAGAGAGCCTTATAGTATAGCCTTTCATTTTCCACATGCAGAGACAAAAGACAGCATGATCAAATCCAAAAGATACAATGATCAAAAAAGAAAAAAACATCCGGAGTGCACTAGTGAGAAGAGAAACAGATCAGAGTCTGTGCAGATTTCTCTGTGGTATCATCTGGGAGTGGTTACTATTCAAGGTCAGATGTAAAATGGTGACTGGGGAGGCAAAAGAGAGACTCTCAGGCGTTCCTTGCTGCAAGCAAAGTCCCAGGTAAAGCGGGCAAACACAGGCTGCGGAGAAGTTGAGTTTTCTAGATCTTGATACATGAGCTTCTGGGGTGACACATACCTTCCATTCTCAGAGTCCTCTTGAGTGACCAGATGTCTAAAAACAACTTCTACATCCAGTTATGCCGTGTGACAGGTGTCTGTCAAAATTAGGTCAGGGCTGCTCAGTGCACACAGACATGCAGTGCTGATGGGGTTGCTTCTGCTGTCGGCTGGATGTTTCTAATCTAAACTTGTCCTGAAGAAAACACAGCCGAGACGAAACTTAAAATAAACTGGGCTGTGCTGCCTGCAAGCACCATCCGGTTGAATGGCAGAAGTTAGTGACCTCTTCTGCTGCTCCTGTCCCCAAATGGTGCCAGAGTCTCCCATACAAGAGCGAAGACTAAATATTACCCTGTCCTAGTTTCAGACAACTATTAGAGTTGTGACTGTCATGGACGGTCTGCTCTCTGTGTCTTAAACATAATGCGACTCGTAGAATTCTAGAATCTTGAATATGAGAAAACCAACAGAAACAGCAGGGAAGTCAAGTTTATTTTAGATGTATTTTATCATATCTCTGGAGACATGAGGGGTGTATTTCAAGGCAGTTCAACTGAGTTACAAAATTATATATAATGTGTGTATTATGTATATGTGTATATATATATGCGTGTGTGTGTCTTCAAAAACTAGATATATGACATAAGTGTATGTTCATATATATATTGATACACTGTCTTTATACATTTTTGGTAGCACTGTTAGTGACCACAAAGGTTGAAAAAAATATAAGCTGTATAATTACATGTCCCCAGTAAATTGTGTGTGGTGCAGACTTATGATGCATTTACAATCAAAAAAAAAAAATCCAACATATTCTGACAAGGTCACAAGCCATGAAAGAATCGAGACATCTCAGTCATTAACAGGAAACAATTCATTTTCAGCATTCTTGCTCCTCTTAGGTCACCAAAGGTGTTGCTGTTTGTCTTGCAGACCCTGATAATCCATAACCCGAGAGAATGCTGAAGTCCCTGGAAGCAAGCATTGCCTCACTGCAATCTGCATTTCAAAACTAGCAACAGAAATTGCACCCACTCTTTAGGTAGCTATGGTTTGTGAATTTTTGGTCTATGAGTTGTAACTACCCATTTTAATCTATGAGACTCGATCTTCAAATTGAACTAAATGGAGCTGGGGAGATGACTCAGTGGGTGACTGTGCTGCGAGAATGAGGATCCCCCATTGTTTGAATCCCCAATAGCCACCTATAAAGATGAGCACGGCTGTGTGTATAGCTCTAAGCACTGGAACAAGCAGATCGTGGGAGCTCCCTTGTCTGGCCAGTCTGTTTACCCAGCAGGAAGGCAAGCTTTGGGGTCAGTGAGACTGGTTCAAGGTAACAAGGCATTATTAAGTCATAAAGGAAGACCCTTAATAGCTTGTTCTAGCCTCTGCATGTGAACACCTGCACACACACACATGCACAGCACACACACATACACATGCATAGACATATACACGCATATAATTTAACTCAGACTCAAGACTTCTAAGTTTACTGATGTAACTTTCAGTGACATTTCTCACACATCCTCCTGCACAGCAGAGTCATCAGAGACACAGGAGGCGGGGCATCCACACAGATCTTTGAAACATAGTCTTGAGACTATGTTCAGAATGGGCCAGGCTTTCCAACAGTAGGCAAGGCTGAGCTATCAACATAGACATCAGGCCTGGTTGAAGAGCTCCTGAAATACGTCTGCCTTCCTTCTATGAAGCATTGGAAAGTGGCAGACATCAAGGCACAAACCCAGAGAGGTTCACAAATAATAAGGCTTGTGAATGTGGCAGCAGTGGTCACTACTAGTCAATGTTTACCTAACATTACCCAGAGGATGCAGTGGCTGGAACAAAAGGATCCTTCTTCCTTGACTTCAGGCAATTCACTTTGTGAGTAGCACCGGGAAGGGCTCAGTAGGAGACGCTTTAAACAGGGGCTTGTCTTACTCGGTACTAGAGTAAGACTGAAGCTTACTATTAAGGCATTTCATTCAAGGCCCAGTACCAGACACACACTTGGCTAAAGCAGTCAGCTCTTGGTGGGGGTGGGGGTTGAGGAGTGGGGGGTGTTCTCCCACCAAATGCTATAAACAGATTTGGACCCAGGAAATGCACAGAGAGGGAACAATAGAGTGTGTGACAGCAGTTGCTGCTTTTGGAGATGCTAGAACTATTTTTTCAAGCTATTTTCCTTTGACTGGTTTTCTGTGCCTACAAATCTCCTTCCTACTCCAATACCTCTTGACCCATTAAACAGGTTTTAATTATTAAGCAAAGCCAAAGGGTCAGTGAGCTTGAGTACGACACAAATCATTCTTAACACCGAAGTGACTCTAATATGGGCTTCCAGGGCTCCAGGACAGTCCAGGACAAATATGGACATGCCCCAAGAACATACTATTCCAGGAGAATTTAAATTGTCATGTGTATACTGTACCTACATTTGAGAGCCCCAGTCTAAAAACTGCTACATAAATTTATTGTAGGTTCTTCTGAAGAGCCCCCAACAACAGAAATTGTCTTCTAACTTAGATGGGATTTTCTCTAAAAACCAGCAAATCTTGTGAGTAGCAAATAAAGGCAAGTTATCCAGTTAGGTAATTCTTATGGTGAAAATAATAAATGAGGCCATAAAATAAAAGTCTGACTTCTTATAAAACACCTACAGGCTAGTTGCTCAAACAGACACACCTTAATACCTCTGGACTTGATGCTGCCCCCACGTTCTGAAACCCGTTTTATGTAAGTCTTTTTCTTTTACAGAATTAAAGGGCACTTTAAACAGGCCTTCCTTCCCTTCAACAGTCCAGTGTAGAGCGTCCATCTAAATACCTACATCTGTTCAAATCAGGATCGTAGTTGGTTTTGTTGTTTTTTATTTGTTTTATTATTATTATTTTATTATTATTATTATTATTATTATTATTATTAGAGACATAGTTTATCTGTGTAGCTCTGGCTATCCCGGAACTCGCTCTGTTGACCAGGCTGGCCTCAAACTCACAGAGATCCACCTGCCTCTGTCTCCTGAGTGCTGGGATTAAAGCTGTGGGCCTGCTACTAGGATAGTGTTTTAATAAGGCATTTAATAATAGTTTTGTTACTGTTTTAAGCCCTCCCTCTTAACCTGCTGCCCAATACTGTAACCACTGAATATAACCATTATATAAATTTAAATTAAATTCAAGTTGATTACAATGAAGACAATTAAAGGGAAAAAAGGAGAACAAGTTAGATTTCACCAAATGAAAAACTTTTGTTCTTGAAAAAACAAGGCTACAGAAATAAAAAAATATAGGTCACAGAGAAAAAATATTTTGAAAAGCACATACCCAACAAAGGATTTGAATTCAGAATGTATAAAGTACTCTCAAACCTCAGTAATAAAAAACGCTAGCAACCCAACAAAAGCTGGCAAGATAAAGAGCAGTTTCTCCAAAGGGAATGTGTGGATGACAGGCATTGAGAAGATACTCAGAATCATCGAGGAGTACAGGTCTAGATCACAAGGCACTACTTCACACCCCTGAGGAAGGACGATGAACCAGAGAGAGGTGATCGGTGTTGGTGAGTGGAAATTGGATTACCAGACACTGCTACTGGAAATATAAAATCACTTCACAACAAAGCAACCAGTTTTTTGAAGAGTCAAGTATATGACTAACTATGATCCAGTCATCCCTTGCCTACGTATTTGCCCAAAGAAAGCATGGGTCCATGCAGAGCGGGGTGTGGGGGCTCGCAGCAGCGAAGAAATGGAAGCAATCCAGATACCAGATGAGTGGGTAAACATCCATAGTTCCCAACCTGGCATCCAAAACTGCTTCCACCCTGAAACTTCCTGATTATTGATATAAGATATGAGAAGAACATTCTACTCCTGAGTAAATTGGGAGTGTGGGGATCATGGGAGAGGGGTAGAAGGAGAGGGGGTAGGAAAGGAGAGGAGAAAAAACATATAGCTCAATAAAAATACCAGAGAGAGAGAGAGAGAGAGAGAGAAAGAGAGAGAGAGAGAGAGAGAGAGAGAGAGAGAGAGAGGAACATTCTATGCCACATCTCCTGTGATGGGTGAAGATCAAAATACACTAAAAACAATGAACAAAATTACTTTCAGATTATGCATATAAGGTGCTTATGAGACACGAATGAATTTTATATTGAGACCTGAATGTCATCCACAATGATTTACTTATACATAAGGAAATAATTCAAAATCTAAAACATATGAAATATGAAACCCCCAAGTTAAAATATTTTATCTTACTCGGGAGGCAGAGGCAGGCGGATCTCTGTGAGTTCGAGACCAGCCTGGTCTACAAGAGCTAGTTCCAGGACAGGCTCCAAAACCACAGAGAAACCCTGTCTCGAAAAATCAAAAATCAAAAAAAAAAATTTTATCTTTATCATTCTGCAATGAAAGGCAATCAACACATACAAATAAAAAAGGATAGAGATAAAAATTATAGTGAAAGAAAGGCAAAAACAAACATAAAATCATATTTCATGTAAGCTGAAAATGCACATTTAATCTATAGTGACATAAAGCAGTTGGATGATTTCTTAGGGATATAAGTTTTCTAAGTGAATATGTGCATCATACCCTAGACTGATAAATTCTAAATATGTTAGGTTATTGTTTGTCAGATAAACTCAAGGGAGCCTTAAACTCTGTAGCTGTACCATCCACACTTCCGGAGTTGCACAGACATGAGCGACTACTCAACTAGACACTGAAGATAAAAGTTCATCACCTGACCAGGTCCCACCCAAAAGCACTGCTCCCTGCCAGGGCCTGAGGAACTACAGAGTATGTATGAATGTATGTATGTATGTATGTATGTATGTATGTATGTATTATTATTATTATTATTATTATTATTATTATTATTATTATTGTGTGTGAATGATGTATGTGCTGTGTGTGTGGAGGTCACAGGACAATTTTGTAGAATCAGTTCTTTCTTCCCACCTTACTGTGGGCTCTGGGGTATCAAACCCACGTTTCCAGGCTTGCTCAGCAAGTGCTGATGAGCCGTATCACTGGCCTCTGCTACATGTTTTTATAAATAAAGTTTTACTGGAACACAATCAAGTCCACTCATTTATATACTGTCCATGCTGCTTTGGAGCTGTAATGGAAGAATTAAGCAGGGACCATGAGACCTGCAAACCTAAAGTATTTTCTACCTGTTTCTTTAAGGCTTGGTGGTCCTTCTCTAAATGACAGATTCTAAGGACAAGAGCCACACGGCTCCTGCTCTTGGCTTTACAGAACCCAAGGAATGCTTAGGAAACACCTACGGTGAAGCAGGCCCTAGCTTTGAGGACACAGTTGGGAGGGTGCCGGTAATGGGAAAGAAACAAGTAGACGAGAAAATGCCAGGTACAGTGCTGAGACAACCAAAAAAGCAGAAGGCACAGAGCCTGTCTAGAGGTGGCTTCCATTTAATCAGGAAGGAGACAGACAGACCTCTAGGAAGCCAACTCTCGGGGCAGACGCAAAGGGAATATAACACCAACAACCTCAAAATAGCCATGAATTTGACTTGGTGTATGAAAATGAAGGCCCACGTGGCTGAAGAACATACCAAAGGGGGCAGTGTGAAGGGATGGGAGTAGTCAGGACCCAGGGAAAGGACCTGCATTTTACTACTCATTCAAAATGAATCTCTTTCAGAACTGTAAGCAAATGAACACCCCAATCAATTCAAATTAAAAAAAAAAAATCCTGGTGCTGCTAAATGCAGACGGATCACAGAAAGACAGGAAAGCTGTCAGGGGGCAGTTTCTGCAAAGACACAAGTTCGAGGTGGCTACGGGGTAGCCTGGATTGCAGTGGCAGCAGTGGGGATGGAGGGCAGACATTCTAGACACGTTGGGAGGACAGTAGCTGCTCTGATGGATTGGCTGTTGCAGAGCAAGGAAAGGTGTTGAAAGCCCAGTCTAGTTTACCGGCTTGAGCAACCCAGGACAGAAATGTCAACTGTAAGCATGGGGAAATATATACTAAGTGCTAACACCATCGTGCCTATGTGCCACCATTCATTCATTCATTCATTCAAATTTTCTCAGCGTCTTGGGCAAGTACAGATTGATGAGGCAATGTACTAGTCCTTTCTGTTTTCTAATGAAGGACACCATGGTGTGTGCTATGATAGTGGCTGTGCTAAGAGAAAAGAACATAGGAAAAAGGGCACAGTCACCCTTCAGTTATGGGACAACTGAGGCTTGAAAATGATAAAGCTACTCTTTGAGGCTCCTCCCCACCACCACTCCTATGCTAGCATGCTTAATCAGCCTCGGGGGAGGGGCCGCACTTCAGGAAAACAAATGCTTGATTCTTCCTAATTCCTTAGGTTTACAAAAACAGAAAATGCTTTAAATCTATGCCAATTGCTTAATGTTCATTTGCCATTCTAAATTAGGACATCCTGGCATTTTCACGTTTTATTTGGAAAAACCGAATTACACACACACACACACACACACACACACACACTCCATCTCTGAAGGGAGGGTGATAAAAAGACAAGGACAAACATCAGTCTCCAGACATCAAAGACTGAGCCTCCACTCCTGCCCATACATCAAGTTCACAGACACCCATAGATGGCTCTGCGACAGGGCCAAGGTCCTTGGGAGCTCACATACATTTCTACACAGATGTCACCTCTCTGCGTTGACCTCCAGCCAACCCACCATCCTAGTGGGAAGATTAATGACAGGCCATAAAATCCGTACATGCAGGGAGCCGATGTATCCCCTTGAGTCTCTAATTATAGCAATGCAACGTCTTCACATATTTGTTAGAGAAGATCTAGAATGATCTCTCATCCCAACTTGTTTCCAGAGAAGCTGGGAAAGGCAGCACCACCGTAAGGAACAAATATGGCCAAATATCGGAAGGTTTTGTGCTGGAGGAAGGGGGGACAGACATGGCTACAGGAATACCCAAATCAATTCCCAGGAGCCCAGAAGCTCGAGGCCCACAGTGCACTTGCTCGGGAACCTACTGCAGACACCTGACCTCCATCGAAATCCTCCCTCTGCACCCTGGACCAGTCAATCACAAGCAAATGCTACAAGTAGTTGTCCACACCGGTCCACGGCGTGACAGGGAACAAGGGCGCCGCCCCCATAGGCTCCTGCAGGGTCCCCTCGCAGGAGGTGGCTCCGGGCCAAGTCCCCCACGCCCCGCTGAGACCTCCGGAAGCTGCCCACCCGCCACTATCTAGCCTAGGTCAAGGCCAGCTGAACGAATCTCCGGGTCCCACAGTGTGGCCCACGACACCCATCTCTGACACCCCTGGAGGCCTGGGCTGGGCGTGTACCCTCCCGGACCCCCTACCTTCCCCAGGCTGCCCGGTCAAGGCCACCTCAGGGGTCAGAGGTGGAGAGGGACCTGTGGGAGGCAAGGGGCTTTCCGAGACCGGTTTCCACCAGAGGGAGCAGGGGATTCCGGGAGGTGACACCGCCCCCCCCCCTCCCGCCTCGCCTCGCAGGGACCGTTAACCCTTCTCAGCGCCAGGCACGCGTGGAAGGCGCGCGCCCGTGCCCCCCTCCCCGGCTCACCTTCTTGGTGCCGGGGCCTCCCGCGATGCGAGACATCCCTGTCAGCGAGGAGGAGCGCCCCGGCTGCCCCCCTAGACCATCCTGCTGTGGAGACATCGCTTCCATGAAGAAGATCTGCAAGCCAATCCCAAGCCCAGGACAGGGTGGCTGCGCCGCGCGGTCCGCTCAGGCCGGACGCCGGGATACGGGTGCGGGTGCGGGTGGCGCGCCTCCCGTCGGGGCCATGGACCGCGGCCCGAGCCGCGCTCGCCGCGCTCGCCGCACTCAGCTCGGGCTGGCGCTCCCCGCGGCCGCCCACCCGTCCGTCAGCGCCAGCCCCGCCCCGCCCCTCCGCGCCCGCCCCGCCCCCGCCGCCCTCCCAGAGCCGCCCGTGCGCGCCGCCGCGAGTTCTCGGCATTTGGCTTTCGCCGAAGGAGCCACCAACCTCGTTGGGCGCCTTGGGTCCAGCCTGGTCCGAAGTCCTCGCTGCCGGGTGCCACGTACAGCGGCCTCTGGTCGCAGCCCCGCGCGCCCGTCCGCTCGGTCGCTCCCACCCGCGTCCTTTCCCGCGCAGCTGCAGCGCGGGAGCCGAAGCGACCGTGGCTCGCTCCGAGGAGTTGCAGGGTCCACCTGCCTAGCCTCGCTTTCGCGGGGGACTGCGGAAGGGACCCCCCACCCCCTCCCCGCTCGAGGCCTCGTGACAGAGTCGGAAAAAATTGGAAGCCCCCGTGGCATCGCCCGACCTCGGGTGCAATCTCAAAGGCTTGCTAGCTAAGCCTGTTTGAGTTAAACCCTCGGCCGGTCGTGGCTTTTGCAGTCTCAGGGCAGCAAGCAGTCAAGTCCCCTTCCCTTGCAGGTTTGCACCACCGGCTTCTGCAGGCTGCAGAGAGCCTGCATTCTGTAGGAGAGAGCCCAATTAAAAGGAAAATGCAGGCAGAGAAGAGGTTGAAATTTGGTATAGCTATTGAGAAGGCGACAATATGTGGAAGCGTTTATCAGATAACCGCACTCAGAGCCCAACTTCCTGATAGCCCATATAGTGACTCTTTTTTGTTTTTTTGACTAAATAATAATCAGTAGTGATTTGGAACACACCAGGATTAAGTAGTGCTCGCGCTTTGCAGGGCTGGCTGCTGGTGGGAATGATTCGGTAGGTGGCATTCTTTCCTTGGAATTAGAACTAGTGAAAAAAAATCACTAAGGACACAGCTAGGATGCTAGGTTGTTATGGGTTTGGCCTGTTTTTATGACAAGGAAAAAAGATAGAGGTTCCAGTCGGTTTGGGCTGTTATTTGGGCAGATTCTAAGAAATCGAACTCTGGCAGGCAGTGTCTCAAGCTAGAGGATGCTGTGAAACCGCCCCCCTCCCACACTCCCCAACACACACCACCACCACCAAACCCCCAAATTGTTGCGGAAATACAGGCTAATTTTAGGCGCTGTCCATACCGCATTGTTAAAGGGAAGCTTAATAAATCTCATAAATGTTATACATTCACACGTCTGTGCATAAGGGGCTAGTGCAGCTGTGGCCCTTGTGCAGAGAAGGGACTCCTCCCCCCACTAGCTTGTGTCACATTTAAAGAGGGCTTTGTGGTTCTGTTCATTGACTTGAAATCATCCTCAGGGCTCCTTAATCTCTTAATTCTTTGGTGAATGGACACGCCCAGCTTCTCTTAATCTGCCTCATTTTTTGTTTCAATTATTTTATCTCCAAATAGTTCACTTAGCTCCGAGAATTGCAAGCATGTAGACTTTTTGTTCTTTGTTGACTCCCAACACTTAAAGCAGTGTCTAACACAATAAATGTTCGTTAGATTAAATAAACTAAGAAAACACACAAATGATATGAGAAAGATCCAGAAGGGTGATCAGAGTGTGGGCTGTCACTCAGACCCTATCTCTGTGGTAAAAGACCCAGTGCCCCAAATCAAGGTGCTCTTTTCTTTACTGGGAACGTGGAAAATTTTCACTGCTCAATTTGTGTTTTTATTCCCGAGATTAAATAGTACAAGTTGGCACAGAAAATTACACCCCCACCCACAACCTAAGTTTTGAGGCAAGGCTACTCAAGAAATTGGGGTTGGAACAGGTGACAGGAGATCTCATCTCTGATCCCATCACTCCCCTGCGGAAGCATTATTTGATGCCGACTACAAATCTAAAATGCCATAGTACAGTATGAAACGCTGATACTCCACCCCCACTTCAATTTCTTGCTGTCTCTTGTGTCTTTTTAACCCTCACCCTATTCTCTGCCGCCTTGAATTCTTCATATTTCCAGAAGCCCACCCTGACTTGTCACACCGCTGTGACTTTGAACCTGTTCTTACAGCCTGGGAAATCTTCAATCTACATGTCTACCCTGTGACCTGACCCTGAAATGTCTAGTATCCAGGGCATAGGCATCACCTGTGGAATATTTGTTCTGGAAATCCTCAGGATTTCTATCAGTATCTACCTGAGAAAAGTCTCCCCAACTTCTTATCTATCTCCAGACTGCTTCCCTTCCCACACCCAGGGTGAGTGTAACTTCTGCGTCTGCAACAGGAAACCTTTATTGAGTGTTTACTTTATGCTAGACTATAAGCATTTTACAGATATAATTAACCTCCCTCCATAATAATCTGATGGATTGGTTCTGTTTATCCCCCCATTTCACGTGTGAGACTACAGCAGGCCGCGAGGACATTAAACAGTGTTCCTAAGATTAGTTGGTGACTTGGAAACTGATGATTCAGCTCCAGAACCCTTGTTCTTCTTAACCACTTGGCCCACTTTCTGTCCTGTAAAAAGGTTATCTTCTCTGAATAACTCACGCCACACTATACTATGTCATATCTTCGCTTGCCTTAAGGGAAAAGGTTGTATTTTTTCTTCTGTATTCCAGGCACCCAAGTATATATGCTGTCAGCAATTTTCAAAAACTTCTCTATATGAATGAATAATGCAGTATTATACAAACCATCTTCAACACCATCATTACTCTGTCTAGTATGGAAGAGATGTTATAACGAGGAAGAGACACCCTGAACTAGTACTTCTATAGTATAGATGGTCAAACCACTTTTTTATGCCCCAGAAACACGATGCTGTAGAAAGCAGTGACACCAGAGCATGACACTGATGATCAAACCATTGAACAGCGTGATGAACAGTGCCTGAGAGAAGCAGGATGCACCTAGAATATTGTAAAACAAGCTTTAAAGCAAAAATATTCAGAATAGCCAACACCTAGCAACAGGGAAACACCAGGAGCAGGCCTACAATAGATGCTAAGAAGGAAACCAAAGTGTTTTGCCAATCATCAGAATGAATAGTATTGAAGAAACTTAACTATCAAAGAAACTTCATGCAATGCTTCTTCATATGCAGGACAATGACATCGGGCACTTGATGAGCTGATAGTCATTGTTCTTATAAATACCAAGATGCACACAGCAGTCACTTTCGCTGCTCTCCAAATACCCTAGACACACAGTGCAAACTGATGGCCTGCAGGGCGAGTCCAGATACACCTACTTAAAACATAGTGCTGCCAAGTATAAAAATCAGAATATTTTAGTATAATTCTGGGTTCTCTAAAAAATAATAACTTGCCCACATTAGGTTCAAACTCTCTGAGAAATCAACTAGATATATGATTTTTTTCTAATATAACAACCTATAGTCGCCACTGAGAATAACTGGTAAATTAATGGAGGTGAAAAACTAGGAAGGGGAGGAAGATAATGAGTTCAGAGAAAAATGAACAGCACCAAGTGGGTTCATTTTTAAAGTCAATATAACAGTTTTTGGAGAAGGGAAATAGTGGGCGGGGTCTTAGACTGCAAGAAGTCAAGCTGCCAGAGACTAAGTTGTATCCGGAAGAGGAAAGGAGGAGGATTGAAGGCGTCTCTTTCTAGGTTAGCAGAGGATAGAAAGAAAAACAAAACAGCCCCTGTCAGAGGGAGATGGAAGCAGGAGGCGAGATCTGCTAAGGGTGAGGAAAGAGAGATGCTAATATTCAGTTAGCGAACAAGGTCAGAGGAAAATGTTTCTAAAAAAGAAAAAGTGATCAAGAAGGGTAAGACTGGAAATTTCTATTGTATTTACCAACAGGAGCTGTGTGTTGTGCGCATGTGTGCGTGTACTGATGACCTTCTACGATCAGCTGGAGGGACATGAATGGGCTAGAGTTTACAAATGAGAAGGAAGATATACAATGAATGTGCATTACTCTGTCTAGAGGTACGGCTGAGTTGAAAGTGAAGGCAGAAACTAGAGAAGAAATCTAGGTGGGCCAAGTCAGTTCATATAAATACTGAAGGGAAGGCATTGGAGGGGGTGATAAAAAAGCTGAAGATGCTGGGGCCAATAATACAGAACAACATCACTGATTTCTATTTTAAAGCTGAGCAGGAAAGAATTGTGGGTAAGGCAGAAAGCTTGCCTGACATTGTAAGTAAGGGCTCTAAATACGGATTGAGGTTAGGGACTCAGGAAACATCTCTCTGGTTAGTTTGGGGATCAGTAAATTCTGCAGAGAATTTAAGGAAGCATCTGAGTACTGGAGGATAGATGGAAAGTAAAATGCTTTAAATATGTTTTGAAGAATAATCAAAGCCAAGACTGTGTTGAAGTCATGTTCAGGGTACATAGTCATGGATAGTCAAGGTACATAGTCAAGGTAGGGTTTCTCTTTGGGGATTCTGGAAAGTGGACTGAATTCATTCTGAGAAAGGGTTTGTCAAATGAGTGTGAACAACAATAGAGGAAAAGAACTGAGAATACTAGTAAGAGTCAGTGTGGCAGACCTTGGCCAGGGCTTTCTCCTTGACAGTCACTAGCTCTTCTTCTTCCTGATGTCCACATCAATGATCTTTATAGATTTATTTCTTTTTTCTTCCATACCCTAGAAACACTCAAGGATTTACCGTCATCCAAGTATTCTTGGAACTGTGTGTGGTCATAGTCATATCATATTCTTGCATATAGTACTAGTTGGGTAACTGTTAATGAGTTCCTTATCTCTAACCCAGCTCACTGTTGAGTACCTAATAGACTCACCGATTTGTGAACACCCAGACCTCACTGGGTCTAGAGCTGAATTCATTAACTTCTCAGCTGCTCCACCCCTCACCAATTCTTGGTCATTCCTGCAATCATGTGCCTTTATAGTTCCAGCTCACTATCCTATTTCTGCTCTCTTCAAATCCAGTCAATGGCCTGCAATTTTATTCCAAACCAGTCACTTACAAACAGTGCCACACAGTTGACCACAAAATCCTCTGTTACATTGCATATTTGAGAATCTGAGACATTTCCTTTGTCTTCTCTCTTAGCCATACATATAGAAAATTTATGAACTACCCTGTAAAACTTTTCTGTCATCATTCATGAATGGTGGGGTTGGAAAACAGTATATTTGGTGTTTTCTCAAAAACTTAAACCTAAATTACATTTGACTCAGCAATTCCATTCTGAAGTATATACTTCCCACAAGCTGAAACAATGATTGTAACAGGTAACCCTATGCCAGTATTCTTAGCAGCATTTTTCACAAATAAATGTAGTTTACACACATAATGGAGTATTACTTGGTCACCCCCAAGGAATGGAATTTTGATGTCTGCTATACAACATGGATCATATTAGGTACCAAACCCAACCTACAAAGCTTCCCCTAGACCTTCCTGCCTGCATCTCAGGAATGTATTCTTGTTTCTTTCTGAACTACACTCAAGCTTTTCCCATGCCCTCAGTTCTGTAGAGCAAAGGAATAATTGTGTTTCACAGAGGCTGCTCTAAGCTGTCTAAGTGACAACATTGTGTCTTGGGATTGAGATGTTTATAAGCTTTGATGTAAGACAGATCAAGACCAGACATGGGGCTTTATTCCTATTCTTTTGGCTGTAATCTCACAAGAGGATATTTGCACAATGAATATATTCCCAGTATAAGAGATTTTAGGGTGCAGAGGAAGAAGGATCTAGAGACAGGAGAAAGAAAGGATTCCAAGAGGAGATATGCTAGGAACTCAAGCTAGAGAAATAATTCAGGACAAGATTGTAGACTCTAGAGTAAAAATGTAGACACTGACTTTCTAGGAAATGTGAACGGGGGACTGAAATCTGCTGGGTGCCTACCATATGTCAGGTAAGCTTTATATGCATCTCACTCAATCTCCTGTGATGCAACAGGTATTATTGTGATCCTTAAAAAAAACTTAACTGTGTATATATGTGTGTGTCTCTGTGGTTATGTGCACATGAATGCCCGTGTTCACGGAAGCCAGTGGCATTGGATTGCCCTGGAGCTGGAGTTATCAATGGTTGTGAGCTGCCCAGTGTGAGTGCTGGGAACTGAGTTTGAATCTTCTGCAAGAACAGCAAGTGCTCTTTACAGTCCCCATTATGCTCATTTTAGACACAAAGGCAAACTCAAAACTAATCATGTGGGTTGATGAGTGTTAGGTTTCAAACCTGGGCCAAAGGCTGAGTTATCTATTTACCACATTAAAGTGGACCTTGCCACCAGGTTCTCCCAGCATCCCTCAGTCCCTACCTGTTACAGGGTTCCTCCTGGCTGGTATATCCTGCCCTTTACCCTAAATTTTCCATCCCAGGGGCTGGGCTGCCCTTCCCTATATAATCCAGCCATTTTTCATCTACTCTCTTTTGGGCCTTCTGCCTGAATCACCTAATTATCCTCTCTCCCCTCTCCCTTCCTGTTCTCTTCTCCTCACATGACTTAAGATCATGTAGTCTGGACTCCCCCAGATATCTATGTCTCTTGCTCTGTATGCTCCCCCACATATAAACCATCTCCTCCACCACACCTACAAGCAGTCATGTCCTTTTCTTTTCTTTTTTTTTTAATTCATTGAGATAGGAAAATTAGGATTTGAACCAAATATGGATTGTTTCCCAAGTCAAATCAGATTATATTTATCATTGGAATATCAAAATAACATGGTAATACTCATATCTAATCACCAAATAGGAGATAACTTTGCAGGATGGAGCTAAAGATTTGGGCATTAAAGACTATAATAAACATTTGTTATAATATCACAAACTTCAAGAAACCATTATCCCCCCATAGTGACTTGCATTTTTATGCTTGCTACATAAACGGACAACTTGGTACTCAGGGGTATTAAAGTACTTATTAGAATACATATAGCTTGGAAATGCAAGAGCCAGCATCAAGTCGAGGAGCTGAAGCCCATGTTTTTAGTCGCTGAATCCAATGGCACTATCTTTTTTTTTTTTTTAAATTTTGGTGACCATAAACGGTGTTGTATCCATTTTCATGGGACATATGACGTATCCTACTTATCTTTCTTGCTGGTCAAAGGCTTAATCCTACAAAAACAACTTGATTGCTCAACAAGGAACAGAAAAAGGCAGAAGAAATGTGTTTTCCATCACAATTTAGATTGCTTCATGAGCCAGAAAGAAAATTAATTAACTAATCATTCATTCTCCACTGCATGAGTCATTTTCTTGCCCACTCTTCAGGGGTAATCCCAATCTGT
Source organism: Chionomys nivalis (assembly GCF_950005125.1). Classification (NCBI taxonomy): domain Eukaryota; kingdom Metazoa; phylum Chordata; class Mammalia; order Rodentia; family Cricetidae; genus Chionomys; species Chionomys nivalis. The sequence goes on along the minus strand of NC_080089.1, from coordinate 50,783,386 downwards.
GACACTTCTCTTTCCCACAAATCACTTGGGGTTCCTGCCCCTTTTCCTAGGTGTTTCGACTGACTGCAGGTTTGCTAGTTCAGGCTACAAGCTTGTGTTACAGTTCTCCACAGAGGTGCATGGGAATGTGTCCTTCCAACATGATTCTTCTATTTCAGGGCTGTGCGAACCCTTCTTTTCCTTGAATTACAAGTGAAGGGATGGGGGATGTTCACAGGGTGAAAACACTTTCTTGGCAAGCATGAAGACCTGATTCTCAGCCCTCAGAACTCACTTGAAAAGCCAAGCTTGACTGTCCCTGACAGTAACCACAGCATCAAGGACATGGAAAGAAGGGTTCACTGGCCATACAGCCTTGTCAAAAATTTAAGTTTCTTGTTCAACAAGAGAGATGCTGTCTCAAAGCAATGTGTCAGGGACAAGTGTAGGCAGAGGCTGCTCATTTGTTTCCCAGCCACCCAGACCTGAAATAATCACACAGAAACTCTATTAATCGCAACACTGCTTGGCCTATTAGCTCAGGATTCTTATTAACCAACTCTTATATCTTAAATCAACCCATTTTTATTATTTTATATTTTACTACAAGACACATGGTTTACCAGTAAGGGTCCGGGGTGTCTGTCTCCTTCAGCAGCTACATGGTGTCTCTCTGACACTGCCTTCTTTTCGCCTCTATCTCTACTTGAAATTCCCACCTTGCCCTATTCTGTGCTGCCATAGACCCAAAGCAGCTTCTTTATTAACCAATGGTAATAAAACATGCAGAGGGAATCCCATGTCAGAGAAGTAAACCATTGATGCCTTGTTGGGGTGTCTGCATGTGTGGGAACACCCACACATTCGTGTGTATGTATGTATGTGTCTAAAACACACATAACTACACACACACACCTTACATGCATACACTATGTAGGCAAAATACAGCTAAAAATCAACCTTTTGCATATATGCTATAGGAATGATACTGGTAATTTGCAAAAGCGCTTATTATTTTAAAAAACAGTGCACAAAATAAAAGGAAGTTGAGAAGTTAGATGAAGACATTCCAAAAGCAATGTTTCACTTTGCAGCATATTTTAGAAAGCATGTCATATGCAACACCAGTCCCTTAAGATCCTCTAGGAGAATATAGAGTTTCATAGCCAAGTGTGTTTTGGAAAGTCTGCTCAAGTGACAGTGTACATTATTAAGCATGTATATGAGAAGCTTTGATAAATTCTGCAGCTTAAAGAAAACCTACTTAATCTCTACTTAATCTTTTTCTGTCTTGCCACAATTAATGTGTTAAGTCCACCCTATCAGGAACACTGTTGGTTGGTTACACACTCAATTTTAGTGGGGTGGGGATGGGGTGCTGGGGATTATTCTCCCTTAATTGCTTCCTTCCCATTGTTTTCTCTATCTTGGCTTAGAATATATTAAATCTTTTACAGTGTTCTGATGTAAAGCTTTTTCAAAGTATATGTTTTTTAAAGAGAAACTTTGGTTCACAGTAAACAAAAAAAGCAAGAGCATAGAAATGTCCCTACTCCCACGTTAATAGCCTCCCCCCATTATCGGCCTCCTTCACCCAGGGTGCATTGGCTGTTATTGAGGAGCCAGATCACAGACTGTAGTTTATATTAGGGTTCGTTCTTGATGCTGACTATTGATTTTTTTCTCTATTGAGTTTCTGTTTTCAATTTCATTGATTTTTGTATCAATTCTCATTATTTCTTGTCTTCTGATTGACTTGTTCGAACTGCAGTTTCATTAGGTAGAAACATATTCCTGACTTTAGATCCTTGCTCTTTAAATATCTGCATGGCATGCAGTGACTTCAGTTAACTTCCTGAGCTTTGTTTTTACTGCACTCCACAAATTTTCATATTGCTTTCCGTTTTTAATTAATTAAAGACAACTTGGAATTTCTATTGAGACTTATTCCTTGACTCATGCACATTTCTTTCGTTGTTTAAAAATAAATGTATTTGTTTACCCATCTATTTATTTATTTATGGTTTCCCTTCCCTCCTCTCCTCCCAGTTCCCCCTCCCCCCGACTCCCACCCCTCCATTCCCATCCCTTACTCCTCAATTTCTGTTCTGGAAAGGGCAGGCCATCCATGTATATCAAGTAAGAATGGCATGTCAAGTTGCAACACGACCAAACACCTCCCCATGTGTTAAGGCTGGACAAGACAACCCAGTATCAGGAGTAGGGTCCCAAAAGTCAGTAAAATAGTTGGAGTCCACTCCTGTTCCCACTGTTAGGAGTCTCACAAGAGGACCAAGCTACACAACTGTTACATCATGCAGAGTGCCTAGGTCAGTCCCATACAGGCACCCTGGTTCTTGGTTAAGTCTCTGTGAGCCGCAGTGAGCCCAGGTTGGTTGATTCTGTGAGTTTTCTTGTGCTTGTGGTGCCCTTGACTTTCTGTCTCTTACAATACTTCCTCCCTTTCTTCTGCAGGATTCCCAGACATCTGCCTAATGTTTGGCTGTGGGTCTCTGCATCTGTTTCTATCAGTTTCTGGGTGAAGCCTCTCTGGTGACAATTGGGGTAGATCCCAGTCTTGTCTTTGGAGACGGTCAGTTAAGACTACTATTTCTAGGAGTCTTAGCTGGGGTCATCCCTGTAGATTCCTTGGAAATTCTCTTGTACCAGGTTTTACCTGATCCCCAAATGCACCCTATTTCTAGTACTCTTTCCCCAAAACCCCCAACCTGATTACTCATGTTCCCATCCTAACCTGCCCTCAGTCCACTCACAAATCCTCCCTATTTATCCTTCCCAGGGAGATGCAGGAATCCATCCACGACCCTCTTTGTTACCTAGTCTCTCTGGATCTGTGGATGGTAGCACAGTTGTTCTTTATTTTACAGTTAATGTCCACTTATAAGTGAGTACATGTCATGTTTGTATTTCTTGGTCTGGGTTACTTCACTCAGGATGACTTTTTTTTCTAGTTCTGTCCATTTGCCTTCAAATTTCCTTGTGTCCTTGTTTTTTAACAGCTGTCCTTGTTTTTAAACAGTAATAACCTACTGTTTAAATGTACTACGTTTTTTTTTTTTTTAACCATTCTTTGGTTGAAGGACATCTAGGTTGTTTCCAGGTTCTGGCTATAACGAATAAAGCTGCTATGAACATAGTTGAGCAAGTCCAAAATGCATAAAGAATTCAAGAAGCTGGATATCAAAAAACTAAAAAATCCAACTAAAAATTTGATACAGATCTAAATAGAGAATTCAACAGAAGACTCTCAAATGGCCAAGAAAGACTTAAGAAGATGTTCAACATCCTTAGCCTTCAAGGAAATGCAAATCAAAATAACTCTGAGATTCCATCTTACACCTGTCAGGATGGCTAAGATAAAAAAGACAAGCAAGAGCTCATGCTGGAGAGGATGTGGAGCAAGGGGAAATTCTTCCTTTTCTGGTGGGAGTGCAAGCTTGTACAGCCACTTTGGAAATCAGCTTCCACAGTGGAAATCTCAGAAAACTGGGAATCAACCTACTACAAGAAAGAACCAATGATACTGCTCTTGGGTATAAACCCAAAGAATGCTCAACCACACTGCAAGGACACTTGCTCATACACATTGATAAATGTGTTATTCAACCAGACTTTGATATTTTTCTATCTTTGTTAGTTTAATTCCATTGCAGGTCTGAGGATACTTGGACTTCTAGACTTAGATATGTGTTAAGGTGTGTTTTATGGCTCCAAATGTGGCCTTTCTTGGTTAATGTTCTATGTGAGTAGGAGATGGATGTGCTTTCTGTTGCTGGATGGTACAGTCTATGGATGCTCATTATTTCCTGTGGACTGAGGGTGCTGGTGGATGCAACCAGGCACTTACTGATCTGACTGTGACCACTTCAGATAGGGAAGTGTTGAAGTCTCTAGCTATAATATTTTGGTTTGATTTTTTTCCTAGCAGCCATATGTAACTCTACAGTCATTACTACTACTGCTACTATATTGTCACACATAGTTTGGTGTCCTGCTTTGATGCATATACCTATTAAGTATTGTTTCATCTTCTGGAAAAAATGGCCCTTTCACTATAACACGAGATCCTCTGATAACCTTTTAATATCTCTGACAACTTTCTCTGCTTTAAAAGTTTTTTTTTAATCTAAAATCAGTGTAGCCACTGCTGCTTTCTTTGATTGGTGTTAACTTGATCTATTCTTCATCTATTAATTTTTAATCTGTCTTAGTTTTTTGCTACACAACCTAAGCTGATCCATAACTCTCAGTCCTCCTGCCTCAGTCTTCTACAGGCCCATGTCTTACTTACAGATTTTTAAATATTTTAAGTGCTTTTTACATTTATAACTAACCCAAATCAACTTACAAATAACAACATATTTATTGCTAACCCAAATCAACTTACAAATAACACCATATTTATTACTTTATGGTAGCAAAAGTACCATGTACAAAATAACCGTAAAGCCTCCTCCTGTCTCTGTTATTATTGCTCTCTGTAGTGATGTTGGGTGTCATTTGTAGTGAGGAGCAATGGGCTGCATTCCTGCCACCCGGCTCCTGGTCTCCTGGCTAGCTTATGCCCCGAAATAACAACACACAAATTATATTCATTTAAACACTGCCTGGACCATTAGTTTCAGCCTCTTATTGGCTAATTCTCACATCTTGATTAACCCATTTCTATTAATGTGTGTAACACCAAGAGGTGGTGGCTTACCGGGAAAGATTCTAGCCTATGTCCATCTCAGTTTGGAGAATCATAACAACTGATTCACTTCCCTTCTTCCCAGCATTCTGTTCTGTTTACTCCACCTACCTAATTTTCTGTCCTATCAAAGGGCCAAGCAGTCTCTTTATTAACCAATGAAAATAACGCATAGACATATGACCGACCCTCCTACATCAGCTATCATTTATTTTATATACACATGTATGTATATATACACATATCTGTTAAGAGCATGAGTGTAGAAAATCATTATTTTGAATAAACTTATTTTCATAAATAATACAAAACATGTTTATATTTACTTATTTTTTGATGATTGAATAGAAAATAGTTATTTATAGAAAACTGATTAAATTTTTTTTCAGCTGTCTGAATTGATTTATCTTACAATATTAACATATACAATCAGTTTTACAAGATTCTTTTTCTTTGAAATGAAGAAAAATAGAACTTAGCTTGTTAAATCTTCATAGTAACTAATTCTATAAATAAAAATCTTATTTCTGAGGTGCACTGGAGACTTGCTGGTAAGATACAGCCACATGGTGATACACAGATTAATAGAAATGGCTTACTTTAAGATATAAGAGTCAGTGAGCCAGAGACCTGGGCTGGAGCAGGCCTTGGATGGTGAACTCCACAGAAGAGGGAGTAGATCCAGACCAGGGATATTTGTGGAGGCAGGAGTGAGTCAGTGACCTGAGCCAGAACAGACCTGAGCCAGTGAGCCAGAGCCAAAGATCATTGTGGGTCCAGGCATGAATCTAGGACCTTCAAGAAAATAGACCTAAGCCAGGACCCTGATGGGTCTGGGCATGAGTCTGGGACCTCTGAAAGCATAGGCCTGACCAGATCCTTTGTATTTCCAGGTGTACCTAAGTCTGGGACCTCTGAGGGAGAAGATCAGAGCCAGAGACCTTTGCAGGACCAGTCCCAAACCAGGGACCTCCGCAGGAGCAGATCCAGACCAGGGACATTCACAGAAACAGGTCTGAGCCAGCAACCTAGACCAGAGCAGACCTGAGACAGCAAACTCTACCAGAGCAAAGCAAACCCCGGGGAACACTGAGAGAACTCCAGGAACACAGAGTAACTAATGGGGTAACTAGAACCATGGCACTGACTGTACCACTAGGAACAACCCTCTGAGCCTTGGATCCATTGGCACATATAAAATTAATCACCAGAATCACAGACAGCCCCAACCACACCAATTAGAGGAAAAGATGAGTAGACAAGGTAAGAACACATGCAACACTACAAAGAGCAATGTGACACCAGTAAAAAAAATCTAGAGACCCTACAACAGCAAGACTTGAATGACCAAATATAGATGAAACAGAATAAAATGACTTAAAAATAACTTCAGGAGAATGTTTGAGACTCTTAAAGGAAGAAATGAGAAATTCCCTCAAAGAAATGGAGGAAAAGACAAAGAAAAAATTGGAAAACATGAGCAAATGCCCTAAAGAAAAGTAAGAAAAAGCAATCAAACATATGAAAGCAACTATTCAAGATTTAAAAACTGAAATAGAGATAACAAAGAAAATAAAAGCTGAGGGAATTATAGAAACAGAATTCATGAGAAAACGATCAAGAACCACAAATGCAAACATAAACAACAAAATACAAGAGATAGAAAAGAGAATCTCAAGTGCTGAACATACAATAGGGGAAATAGACTCCTCAGTCAAAGAAAACATTAAATCTAATGAAAGCTTAACACAAAATATCCAGAAAATATGGGACACCATGAAAAAAACCAAACCTAAGAATAATAGGTATGGAAGAAGGAGAAGAAGGTCAACTCAAAAACACAGAAAATATATTTAACAAAATCATAGAAGAAAACTTTCCCAATCTAAAGAAAGATATGCCTATGAAGATACAAGAAGCTTACAGAACACCAAATAGATTAGATCCAAAAAAAGTCCCCTCGCCACATAATAATCAAAACACTAAGCATACAGAATAAAGAAAGAATATTAAGAGCTGCAAAAGAAAGAGGCCAAGTAACATATAAAGGCAGACCTAATAGAATTACACCTGACTTCTCATTGGAAACAATGAAAGCCAGAAGGTCATGGTCAAGTGTTATGCAGACATTAAGAGACCACAGATGCCAGCCCAGACTACAATACCCAACAAAACTTTTAATCACCATAGAAGGAAAATACAAGATATTCATGGCACAACCAGATTTAACCAATACCTAGTCGCAAACCCAGCCCTACACAAAGTACTAGCAGGAAAACTCCAACCCAAGGAAGTGGCTACATCAGCAAAAACACAGACAATTGATCTCACAGCAGCAAATCTGAAAGAAGGGAAAAAAACACAAATTAAACGGAAGTCAGGACCACGAGGGGTGCACCCACCCACTGTGACATTGGAACTGATTTATTGGGAGCCCACCAAGGCCAGCTGAACTGGGACTGAATAAGCATGGGTTGAAACTGGACTCTCTGAACATGGCGGACAATGAAGGCTGATGAGAAGCCAAGGTCAATGGCACTAGGTTTCGATCCTAATACATGAACTGGCTTTGTGGGAGCTTAACCTGTTTGGACGATCACCTTCCTGGACCTAGACAAGAAGTGGGAGAACCTTGGTCTTCCCACAGGGCAGGGAATTTGTACTGCTCTTCAGTATTGAGAGGGAGGGGGAATGGAGTGGGGGGAGGAGAAGAGGAGTGGGGATAGGGAAAGGGGAGTGGGGGGAGGGGCAATATTTGGGGGGAGGGGGAGGGAAATGGGGAACGGGGACAGGTGGAAATTTTAATTAAAAAAGAATAAAAATAATTAAAAAAAACATCACCAATAATGAAAACTAAATTAACAGGAGATAGCAATCACTGGTCATTAATACCCTTTAATATAAATGGGCTCAACTCACCTACAAAAAGACACAGGCTAACAGATTGGTTATGAAAACAGAATCCATCCTTCTGCTGCATAAAAGAAACACAATTCAACCTCAAAGACAGACATCGCCTCAGAGTAAAGTGCTGGGAAAAAATCAAAAGTCTCCCAACCACAAAAAGCCCAGGACTAGATGTCAGCTTAGAATTCTACAAGATTTTCAAAGAAGAACTAATATCAATACTCCTCAAATTATTCCATACAATAGAAACAGAAGGAACATTGCCAAACTCTTTTTATGAGGCTACAATTACCCTGGTACCCAAACCACAGAAAGACTTTACTAGGAAAGAGAATTACAGACTAATCTCACTCCTAAATATTGATGCAAAAATACTAAATAAAATACTGGCATATAGAATCCAAGAACACATCAGAACCATCATCCACCATGATCAAGTTGGCTTCATCCCAGAGATGCAGGAATGATTCAACATATGAAAATCTGTCAACGTAATCTACCATATAAACAAACTGAAAAATAAAACTCATGATCATCTCATTAGATGCCGAAAAAGCTTTTGACAAAATACAACATCCCTTACTGATAAAGGTCTTGGAGAGAGCTGGGATACAAGTAACATACCTGCACATAATAAAGGCAATATACAGCAAGCCAAAACCAACATCAAATTAAAAGGAGAGAAACTCCAAGCAATCCCACTGAAATCAGGAACAAGACAAGGTTGTCCACTCTCTCCATATATATTCAATATAGTTCCTAGCTAGAGCAATAAGACACCAAAAGGAGATCAAGGGGATACAAATCGGAAAAGAAGAATTTAAACTCTCACTGTTTGCTGATGATATGATAGTTTACATAAGCGATCTCAAAAATTCTACCAAGGAACTTCTACAACTCATAAACACTTTCAGTGCATCTGGGGCCCAGAGGGAAAGCAAAACCAGTGTGTACTCAGAAATGCTTACCATGCACTAATACGGGACCTAGCTTTTATCTATCATTTCGTGTAGCCTTCCAAAAACATTTGTTCAAGAGGGGTAGTAGAGGCATTCCTGTTTTTAGAAGTTAGGATGCTAAGATTTTGTGGCATTAAGCCTCTTGCCAGGATTCTAACTTAGGCTGCATGACGTTGAAGCTCTTTGAATGTAGTCTCACAATAGTTTCGTGGTGGAGTCCTCCTTTGGAGATCTGAAAACAAATGAAGTAATAAAGACAGAATTATTTTTCCAAATTACAAGATAGGAACGGATTCAAGCCCGACCCATGTGATTCTACTGCCCAAGGTTTTCCAGCTTGCCTGTCTCTGGTGTGCGAGTGTACAATCACACACGCCACCCCAGGGACAGCCTTCTATTGTGATTTAATAATTGAGTTGGTTTTGGCCTATTCTTTTTATATAGTCACGTTTTTCTTGGAAAACATGCTGTATGGGGCAGAGAGTGTGTGTGGGGGCCGTGGGGGCGGGCAGAGAGAGTGTGTGGGGGCCGTGGGGGCGGGAACCACTGATTCCTGAGACTTTCAGGACCCAATTTAATTTTATGATCTAGTAAAACACACCTGGGGCAATTTTCAGCTCAGATCAGAATTTGAACTTTGTAGCTACAGAGTTGATGGCGCTGCATGCTTTCCAGAAATAAAAGAAACTGGAGAAGGGCAGGGGGTGTGAGGTTCCCACAATACCACCGAACATTATTTTCTACTCAACTCTGCCGTAGGAGTCAGGCTTTCCTGAGGAAAGCAAAAGGAAGCAAATGTAATAAATTCTAGTTTGTGTACATCTTCACCATCTTCTGCTTGCTCCCCTTTCTCTCCACATTGTCCCCCTCCCCCTAAACTTGTTTTAAAGTCTGCAGAGAAGCAGGTCTGGAAATGTCTTACCTTACAAGGCTATGTACCATGGTCAAGGGCTTACGCTTCTCAATTAAAGAACAGAGAGCGCAGTGACAGTACCAGGTGACACGCCATTGTGGATGGGGGAGGGGTCACAGAGCCCCCCCCACCCTAGAAGAGGAGCTATAGGCAATTAATGGCTGTAAGAGAAGGAGACTCTGGCTTCTCTATGGGTCATGCCTGGTTTAGCTAATCCAAGGGATTGCTGTAAACACATATTCATCTGAGTAATGCTAAATGGATTCATCAGACTATTTATGTCTACATGTGCACATATAATGTATATGTATGTGACACTAGAGAAGTCATGAATATGGGAGATAGTGGGGGGCACAGAAACTCATGAATGAGAGAACAGGAAGAGAGTGGGATGGAGATGATATAAACACAGTACTCACATATGAAATATTCAAAAATGTTAAAAAAAAGATAGAGAATAGCCTTGGAAAGGCGACAGACTGCTTTTGGATAGAGTTTGGGAAGCTGAAAGTTTTTTCTGTGTTTACAAAATTATGTAAGACACACCGTCGGGATGCTTCTGGGATGATCAAATCTGTGAATATAGATTTCATGTTTATGAAAGAGACCAACATAGCACTTGGGAATTTACACTTTGCCTGGGTCCCTCTTGCTATTAACTACTACCCTTTAGTAATGGCCCAGGGAAGAAAGCTCAGCTATCATTGAGATTCATTCTGGTGTTTTCTAGAGTAAGTAGTGCAATCGCTAAAACTTATACAACTTTAGATAACAAAAAACGGGAGTATATTCAGAAATTTTAAAATTGCAAGATTTTTTTTATTGTTTCAGAAAAAATGGTGAAATTTGTATAACCCAGTGGTAGAGTTAGTGTACAACTAATACCAAAATGCCAATGATTCTAAAAGTAATTTATCATTTGATTTAATGATTTGTCAATTTTGTTTAACTATACCATTAGAGTTTCTTTGCTAATTTATTACTTTGTGGTGAATCTAAAAACTGATTCAATATCTTAGTGAACACTTATGACCGGCTCCAGGAGGGCACCTGCTCTGGGTTTATGACTTTGAAAACAGACCCTTTCTTGGGCAGCAATTAACCTTGAATCCATCTACTTCATTACTTTCATACTTACAAGGAGGCTGGGCTAACAAAAACATTTCAGGAAATGGCCTCTGAATGGAGACATTTAATAGCTGACTTAAAATATGAACCCCCAAAACTGTTTCATTCAAACTGACCAAAGGCCTGCAAGATGGCTCCGTGGGTCAAATTTTTTGCTGCAAACATTCATGGCCTGAGTTTTATTCCTGGGATCTAAAATGATTGAAAGAGAAGACCAACTTCTAAAGGTTGCCCTCTCTTCAACATGTATATCATGGGAAACATGTTTTACACACACACACACACACACACACACACACGGAAAAAAGCAAACAAGAAGAAAAAAATCACAGTGTTTATATAAGACAAAGAACATTTTTTGTAGTCACTGTATGTTCTGGTGTTTTATCTACTATATTGGTATCTAATAGATTTGAGTGCCTAGAATTTAAAATTAATAACTTGCTAATCTTTGAGTATAAAAATATTTTTTTAAATGTCTTTAAAACATCTAGATTTATGACTACATAAAGAAATAGTATTTCTAAGAGTCATTAGCACAAAGTAGGGAAATGTCATTTGGGGGTCAAAGAATGAACTTACCTGCTTCCTGGAGCCTCATTTTATGTGTGTAAATACTGACGGATTGCTTAACTGCTATGAACTTCCATTCAAATACATCCAGTACTTAACCCTAAGGGTTTATTGAGCTGCTATCTATGATATGAATGAAGGTAAAATAAATACTATATAATGAACAACATTTATACAAGTGGCATTTACGATTATTATCTAAAGTTTAATATAGACAGGGTGTCCCTGCAACTTGAGACCTGTGCTGGAGCCACAAGTTAATTCTGGAGTGCCAGCTCCTGTATGCCTTGTATCAGGCCCGTCTCTGCTCCTAAAAGGAGAAGAGGAGGGGAAGAGAGAAAGGAGGGATCCTTCTAGTCATTCCCAAGCCATGCAAAAATCCTTATGAGAACCAGAGACCATGAAAATAAGGGTGAAATGACAGGAATTCATTCCCCTGTAAATTAAACCCAAGGATACTTTGCTTTCTTAGGTGAGCTGATCGTTAAAGCACTAGAGGCTGTCTCCAGTGACAAAATGTGGGGATGTTAAATTACTGGCAGGTGTTATACCTCAGGAAGAGGAGACCGATGAGAGAGAGAGAAAAAAATGTCTGTGTTGACACACAGCAATGTTTGAGTAATCAGCAAGGAATAGAAAGAAATAAAATATACATGAATGTTTAAAGGGGTTTTTAGCATATTAAATTTCACAGAAATATGCTTAAGCATGTGGCATTGCTTAAGGGCTACGTTCACCAGGTCAGGCAGAGCTTTTTGTTTGCATACTGTGTGTGGCAAATAAGGAGAGACATACACATTCATTTCTGGAGGAAGATATCATAGCTCTACTTAAGCAGTGATACATATTCTTTGAAGTTTGGGGTGGAAAGAAATATTACGGACAATCTACATTGAATCCAAGGACAAGGTGAGAAAAGGTTTTATAGAAAGGACATAAGAAGTGAAGATGAATCCAATATATCACAGGCTATTGCTATAAGCACCCTGTTGCACTGCGGGGGGACATTATGAAGAGACAAGATAAAATTACAGCTGACATTGCATTTTTTATGTTATCTTGACAAGAGCATCAGCAGGACTTAGCTTAACCAAACACTGGCACTCTTCCCACGTGCTAATGAAATACAAGTAGAGAAACTGGAGAATTCTGGATTTAAGTATTTCCCTGGCTGATGCTTCCCACATGTAGCTTGCTCTTTACTGGAGCACACACAGGCACAGAACTGTCCCCCTGTGCCATCACATTCCAGGGACTGTCAGAGCTAAGCTGTGGCTCTTTCAGCCTTTAGATGAGTGTTTAGGAGTGGAGAGATGAGAGAGGGAAAGGGGAAAGGGATACAGAATGAAAGAAAAGATAGAGGGGCAAAGAGAGCGAATAGAAGGAGGGAAAGGAGAGAGGAAAGGAAGGCAATGGAATTATGCAGTCAAGTCTGGTTTGATAAGATCATCAAGTAGTGCATGAGGAATGGATGTAAAAAGGCAAAACAGTAAAGACCGGCCCTTTAATCAAGTTTATTAATAAATAACATATAGTGGAAAATAAACATGTCCAAATGCATTAAATCTTCTTCTGCAATGCATCGTGCAAACTGATTGTAATACCCTTATATAACTATTGAAGATGAACAGCCTAATGACTAGGGGACTATATAAGTGAAGGACTCCGCATAATTCAATTCCAAATCAGAATTTCAATTAAGTGCCCATTAATGAAGACAATACACGCTTTGATCACATGACACAGAGAGGTCAAGGGGGAGCTGATCTCTACTGACTAGCCTTCATTGAAGTGCCAGAAGGTGCTATGTAGCCTCCTTGAGGAAAAATGTCATCAGCAGCTTTATCTAGCTTTGAATCCTGCAAACTACAATAATGTCCTGCCAGGAGAGATATGCCTTCTAGTGAAACAGTGGCCTGACTATTATGTAACAATAACAAGCCGCTTTCTGATAGGATTTGAGGCCTGCTGGGCAGGAACGAGCTCATTCCTGGTTCTAGTAAACCTGGTCAAGAGCCTATGACTGGGGAAGTCATAGACCGTAAGCAGAAATCTACTTTCGCTTTACTGAATGATCATGTTGTCCAATTGCCTTCCAAATATTCTCGCTTATACTTTAGATTAGTGCTGCCCAGCCTTTATCAGAGAAACTCCTTACTTCAGCAGGCAGTGGTTAATGTAGAAACCCCTAGCTGACTAAAGTGCTGAGAATTAACAATTTTACAGTGAAGGCCCTGAAGACATCTAGGAAAGGGAGGTGGAAAGAACGTAAGCTCTAAAATACGGGGATATAGGCAGTAAAACGATGTCTTCTGCATGTAACATTGGCGTCACACTCACCAACCCACCGCGGCTGTGCTTATCTGCATAAACCCCACACGAGATTGGACACATCAACATTTCATCATGTATGGGGGAGTGTCCATGAAGAGCCACCCTTCCTGATGGACTACTAGCAGTTAATGGTTGTTGGGGAAGGGGTAACAGTTTCAGTGGTGTAGCAACTGAGAAGTTGCTCTCATCCCAGGAAATTACCTCCTGCCCATGCACAGGCAAGAAATGTTAACTAAGCTCAGTGAATCACTTAAGAGAAGATGGGAGAGTGGGAAGGGAACTGTTGAGAAGGACACCAAAGGGAGAGGGAAGGAGATAGGGATGGATTAGTGTGGCAATGACTAAAATTCCTTGTGTAAGCATCCGGATCTGTCAAACAGCAACAGAAGGTTCCTGCGTAGCAGGTGGAATACATAACAAAAGAGACCATCTTGGCCATATTGTATTATTTTATATACAATGTTTTCATATAGACTGACATAGCTTGAATGCCTCTGATAGTTGCCTGTCATTAATATTCTTTTCTGTAACATAAAGATACTCTGTCTTTAGTGAAATATCTTAGGTAATATCTAATAAAATTGTACTCTGGTTTGTAAAGCTTTTCCTAGGTATATGTCTACCTGGCACAGTTATGTTACTAGTTCATTTTTACTTCTTGAAAAATGTTCTAAAGATAGATTATCTCTTGGAGTATTCCTGACAAAAGACCTCAGGTTTGGAAGTATGGAAAATGAAAAGAAACCTGATGATTACATTCCCCTTTGAGCTGTGGTCCTTAATGACCCTTTGTATGTAGCAAAAGGTCTCTTCACAAGGATGACTGAGGAGCTGACGCTGATCTGTCAACTTGGGCATGTTCCATGAGCTATATTAAAGCATATAACGTAGTCTGATCATATTTACCTCTCCTTCATTTCTCCCTTTTATCCCTTTCCCAGGCTTTTCAGCTTGGAGTCCTAAGGTTTGTAGTGGTTCTCACACTCCTTCTCATCATGTTCTGAACATCTGAGAACCTATTTGCAATGGCACCATCTCTCTCTAGATCTCTCAAAGGCCTAACTGTGTGGGGCTCATCAGCTCTCTCTTTATCTAAACATTGAAACAGAATGGTATGCTGCTGCTTCTTTTGAAGTGGCTCTTCAACATGCATTCTCTCTTTCCATGTGCCCCACTCTTAAACCCCTCACCATCCTAGGTCAGCTTTTCTTATTATTTTAATGCTTTATTTATTCTCTGACAATTTCATAATGAATATAATGTAATTTGATCATATTTAACCTTGCCCCCCATTTCTCTCTCTTATCTCCCTCCCTAAGCTTTTGGCCTCTATGGTGTGTTCTCCTAAAATTTCTGGCTGGTTCTCATACTCATTCTTTGTATGTTATAACTACCCAAGAAGCTACTTGAAATAGCCTTATATCCCTGGGAATAAAATAGGAGGTGTTATATTTGTGTACATCAGGTTAAGCAGAAAGTGCTCCCAGAAGCAAATTTTTGGAGTAAAGAAGTAAATAAAATTATAGACCTGTGATACAGCTGCAACAGAAAACTCTAGACTCAATCAGAAATTCTGAAGTGTTGGTCTTCAGTTATGTCCACAGTTGAGACACTAGAACTGCACCCATGTAGTTACGCTCAGACTAAAACTGTATGTGGACTTCCATGGGACCTTAGAGCTATAGGATTTTGGTTAACCTCATTCTTTCTGGGAAAACACTAGAGGAAGGCATGAAGTATGCTGTGTAGTCTTTGCTCCTACATCTTATATGAAAGTCTTGTATGAAAAATTTTCTTGGGGAGATGCAGCGCTACACACCACTGCTTACTCCAGATGAAGGAGCAAAGTATGGCTACTACCAAAGTTCAACTTGGTGAACCAATGAGTTAGGTTGAGGTTACTTAGATGTGCAGAAATGACTCAGAGATAGCTGCATCCAAAGCCCACCCCAACTGGAAATCTGGAGCACATTGCACAAGGTGTGGGCTTCTCAGCAGGTTGGAGACTGCCTTTTCTGGGTGACTCAGTTGGTCCAGACCTCTTCCAGGCAGCTCAGCTAGTTTCTGCTTCTTCCCAGCAGCAGGCAACTGGCTTGATCTCCGTCTTCTTTGCAGCTTGGCTTGTCTGAAAGTGATAATCTGCTTGGCTTGTTTACTCTTGAGGAGAAGGGGCCTAGAGAATCTAGTCAGTTTTAGGGACTTCCTGAAGCTATTTTGAGTTGTTTACCTGTCTACTTAAGGAGTTTCCCAGCAGGATGGAATATTTTAATCTTGGGGGAAACTACTGCACACCAGAAGGTCATTAAGTATTCTAGAACACCTTCAACCTCTTTCTTGTGTCCTTCTTTAGGTCTCAGTGGTTTAACTGATACAATAAATAAATCATTTCCTCATTCCTGAGGGATTTCTATCTTCGTCATCACACCTTTGTGGGGTTGTGGCTGATGATCCTGTCTATTTAATAGTATAATTTGGCAGAGGAGTATGAAAAACAATGTCACAGAAGGTTATTCAGGACGGTTAACAGAATTTATACACTCCGGGGAACACTTTACCCTTGAAGGTGTCATCTTTGTAAATCCTCAGAGGGCGATGCTGTCTGAGACTTGGAGACACAAAGGGAACCCTTATCTCTTACATGAGTCAATTCCAGTCAAAATGAACTGTTGGCATATCCAGTTTCAAGAGAATGCACTGCAGTATGCTTGCTGAGTAGCTGGCTGGTCTCTGGAAGAGGAGGTGATTGATACATCAACATCAGTGTCATTATTGGCAGGTAGGAAATTTGGCTGCAAGCAATACTTATCAGTAGGTGGATCCATGACTTCTCATCATTATGAAGCAACTGTGCTGGGACTTGTTTGTCAAAGATAGGGGTCCCTGACAACAAATGACCAGGCAATTCTGCCTCCTTAATTGTTAAATGCTTCTCCTGTGAAAGAATGTTCCCTGGTGGATATTAACATGTGATAAAAGGTCTTCAAACTTTCTCATTTAACTCCTGTCTTGGTTAGGGTTCCTATTGCTGTGAGGAGACACCATGACCACTGCAGTTCTTTTTTTTTTTCTTTTTTTTTTTTTGGTTTTTCGAGACAGGGTTTCTCTGTGGTTTTGGAGCCTGTCCTGGAACTAGCTCTTGTAGACCAGGCTGGTCTCGAACTCACAGAGATCCGCCTGCCTCTGCCTCCCAAGTGCTGGGATTAAAGGCGTGCACCACCACCGCCCGGCTACTGCAGTTCTTATAAAGAAAACATTTCATTGGGGCTGCTTACACTTTCAGAGGTTTCGTCCATTATCATCATGGTGGACATGGTGGTATGCAGGCAGACATGGTGCTGCAGAAGGAGCTGAGAGTTCTAAATCCTGATTCGCAGGCAGCAGGAGAAGACTGTGTGCCACACTGGGTTTAGCTTGATCATATAAGATCTCGAACCCCACCTCCAAGGTAACACACTTTTTCCGAAAAGGCCACACCTACTCCAACAAGGCCATACCTCCTAATAGTGCCATTCTCTAAAGCCAAGCACTCAAATACACGAGTCTTTGGGGGCCATTTCTATTCAAACCACCACAACTACACACATGTTTCTTCCCTAGAACTGTGTATAGTTTTCTCATTTGTCTCCTAGATTCTGGTCAAATAGTTAAGTCTATCATCACTGTTCATGATGTTTATAGTCCAACCCCGGTTCAATTTTTTTTTTTAATATATACAAGGTAGGCAACCCATGAGCTTCCCAAAGATTCCAGTACTAACTTATCTATGTTCTCTGGACTGTCTTGAACTCAATATAAAATGTATGACTGACATATTAAGATGGGTTGTGTGAGAAGTCAATGTTATGGCATGGTAGAACTGACGGAATGATGAGGAAAGTTTGGCCACTGGAAAACACTATTAGGGTACATTGAAAAGTAAAGAGGAGGTAGACAGGTAGAGATGGGTTCATAGCTAGCTTTGACAAGCAACAGAGAGTCCTTGTTGTAGTGGTATATTATTTGTATTTCGAGAAATAAATCTTACCTGAAGAACAGAGGCAAAACTAAAGCCACTAGAGGTCAAACAATGGTGACACACACCTTTAATCCCAGGATTTGGGAGACAGAGTTAGATGAATCTCTGCATTAAGACCACTTTGGGCTTCAGCTTCACAAGATCAATGCAGAGATAAATCTATGTGGTGGCCTACACCTTTAATCCCAGTACTAGGGAGTCATACACTCTTAATTCAAGTGCTAGAGGGAATATAAAATGAGAGGAGAGAGAGGCTTGGGCTGCTTAGTTTGCCATTGCCCAGCCATGGTAGAGGTAAGACTTCTTTAGTGATTGGTTGCTTTATTTTTCTGGTTTTCAGGTTGAACCTCAATTTCTGTCTCTGGGTTTTTATTATTCATGCTACATTCTGTCTCAAAAAAAAAAAAAGGTGGAAGGTGAAGACTGATTCCCAAGGTTGTTCTCTGATTCCTAATGGTGCATCAAGGCATGCGTATGCCTATACTTATACACATGAAAGTGTGGTTTCATACACACTTGCATGCATACTTCACACACTTTAAATACAACATATGCATACAACAAATAAAGTTAAAAAATAATAAAAAGTTCTCTAGGACTTAGCAATAGTTTCTCCAGATTTCTTTGAAGCACACTCCAACTCTGAATTATCCACCTTCTCATGGTTCTTGCCTTCTTGATAATTCAGCAGACCTTTCCATTCGTACCTACCTACTTGTCATCAGCCAGGGCAGTGCGTGGAATATCACTGAAATATATAAACACTGGCCTTTGACATCATGGTGTTAATAAGAAGATTACTGAGTCAATTAGGTGGTCTTATATAATGCATCTTGCTTGTAGTAATAACGGGAAAGAAAATAGTGGAAAAGCATATAATAGCTTAGTGGAATTTTGTAAGGATGAACCAGTCTGAGGCACCATTTCTTCCACAGAATAGCTGGATTGGCTTTACTCCACCAAGATGTTATTTTTAGAAAACAAAATTAGCCTAGCAGCTGTGACCTACTCTGCTGGGGCATCCCCTTTCCCAGTGTGCCTGCTATCTCAAGGTCTCATATGCTTCCATGGCTAGTGTCTCCTTCCAACACATAATCTCTTGGTGTCAAGGGGCTTAGTTTTAATACTTTGAGGGAAAGGAGAGCTTATGAAAGAAAAGGATAGGAATCAGAGTGAAATTAGGCAAAGCAGAATATGAGATGGAAGCGAGTGTTGATTATAGTTAAGGTATATGATATGTACCCATGTATATATGCAAAGGGCCTATAAAGTAAAAGAAATGTCTATATGAAAATTTCACCCAAATCCATTCTTTGTGCAATTAATACATAGTAAGAAGGGGGATGAACATTAAAACAAGCTGAACAAACAGCCCTAAATATTCACGCACTATTATCATCTTTTCATTTTTCCAAAGGGATAATTTATCACAGAACAACATAATAACAGACTCAGAATAGTCTCTCAAGGAAGAATGCTTGACAAACCTGCTTTCTTCCTAGTCCCCCTCCCATGAGACATGTAGCTGTAATCCCATCATGCAGATAATTCTGTAAAATCCCATCCAATGTGAAGAATGTATGTGCCAAAGCATTTAAAGAGAAAGAGCACCATTTCTTCAAGATTATGTAAGATCTTTCAGTGACCAAATCGCATTGATAAAGATTATATTTCAAACATCACTAAATCTGAAGACATAAAGACACAAGAAAGGGACTCAGGTCTAGGCTTCTTTATAAAGACCACGAGAGGCGGAGGCACCAGCAGGCACGCCTAGGCGGTGGAAGCACCAGCGCGCAGGCAGGCCCGGGCGGCGGAGGCATCGGCAGGCAGGCCTAGGCGGCGGAAGCACCGGCGCGCAGGCAGGCCCGGGCGGCGGAGGCACTGGCACGCAGGCAAGTCCGGGCGGCAGAGGCACCGGCGCGCAGGCAGGCCCGGGTGGCGGAGGCACCGGCAGGCAGGCCTAGGCGGCGGAAGCACCGGCGCGCAGGCAGGCCCGGGTGGCGGAGGCACCGGCAGGCAGTCCCTGGTGGCGAAGACACCAGCAGGCACGCCTAGGCGGCGGAAGCACCGGCGCGCAGGCAGGCCTGGGCGGCGGAGGCATCAGCAGGCAGGCCTAGGTGGCGGAAGCACCGGCGCGCAAACAGCTCCGGGCGGTGGAGGCACCGGCAGGCAGGCCCGGGTGGCGGAGGCACCGGCAGGCAGGCCTAGGCGGCAGAAGCACCGGCGCGCAGGCAGGCCCGGGCGGCGGAGGCACCGGCACGCAGGCAAGTCCGGGCGGCGGAGGCACCGGCATGCAGGCAGGCCCGGGTGGCGAAGGCACCGGCAGTCAGGCCCGGTAGGCAGGCCTAGGCGGCGGAAGCAGCGGTGCGCAGGCAGGCCCAGGTGGCGGAGGCACTGGATGCAGGATAGTGCGGGCAAGAAACAGTGAAGCCTGCACTGAGAGCAGATTGCCCCTCTACAATTAAATCAAACCCAATAGATAGCATCAGTAAGAGGAGATGGGCAGACGCCAAGGCAAGAATTCACCCAACAATCTGAAAAACAACATGAAAACACCAGAACCCAATGATCTTACAACACAAGGACTTGAACACCCTAACACGGGAGAAGAGGAAAAAACTGACTTTTTGAAAGCAATAGAGTCCCTTAAACAACATGTAAAAAACGCCCTCATAGAAATGGATGAGAAGTATAACAAAAAGTTTGAAGAAATGAGTAAATACGTAAATGATACCCTGGGAAGCCAAGAAAAAAACGATCAAACAGGTAATGAAAACAGTCCAAGAATTGAAAACTGAAATGGAAGCAAGGAAGAAAACACAAACTGAGGACCAGCTGGATATGGCAAATATAGGTCAACGAGCAGAGACTACAGAAACAAGCATAATCAATAGAATACAAGAGATAGAAGAAAGAATCTCAGATTCTGAAGACAACATAGAGAAAATAAACGGACTGATCAAAGAAAACACAAAAACCAACAAATTCTCATCACAAAACATTCAGGAAATATGGGACACAATAAAAAGACCAAACCTAAGAATAATAGGGATAGAAGAAGGAGAAGAGGCACAGCTCAAAGGTCCAGAAAACATTTTTAACAAAATTATAGAGGAAAACTTCCCCAACATAAAGAAAGATATTCGGCAGGGTGGTGGTGGCGCACGCCTTTAATCCCAGCACTTGGGAGGCAGAGGTAGGCGGATCTCTGTGAGTTCGAGACCAGCCTGGTCTACAAGAGCTAGTTCTAGGACAGGCTCCAAAGCCACAGAGAAACCCTGTCTCGAAAAAAAAAAAATAAAGAAAGATATTCCTCTGAATATTCAAGAAGCATACAGAACACCAAACAGACTGGATCAAAAAAAACGTCCCCTCGCCATATAATAATCAAAACACAAAATATACAGATTAAAGAAAGAATATTAAGAGCTGCAAAGGAAAAAGGCCAAGTAACTTATAAAGGTAAACCGATCAGACTTACACCTGACTTCTCTATGGAAACCATGAAAGCCAGAAGGTCCTGGATAGAGGTACTACAGAAACTAAGAGACCATGGATGCAAACCCAAACTACTATACCCAGCCAAGCTATCGTTCACTATCAATGGAGAAAACAAGACATTCCAGGATAAGAACAAATTTAAACAATACGTTGCCACAAATCCAGCCCTACAGAAAGTAATAGAAGGAAAATCACAACCCAAGGAATCCAACATTGCCAACACTGCCTACAATAACCCAGGCATCTAGCGACCCTTCAACAGCACAACTCAAAGAAGGGAGACACACAAACTCTTCTACCAAAAGCAGTAAGAATAACCGGAGTTAACAACCACTGGTCATTAATATCACTTAATATTAATGGTCTCAATTCACCAATAAAAAGGCACAGGCTAAGAGATTGGATACGAAAACAGGATCCAACAGTCTGCTGTTTGCAAGAAACTCATCTCAACAACAAAGACAGGCATCTACTCAGAGTAAAGGGTTGGGAAAAGGTTTTTCAAGCAAATGGTCCTAAGAAAAAAGCAGGTGTGGCCATACTAATTTCTAACAAAACTGACTTCAAACTAAAATCAATCAGAAGAGATCGACAGGGACACTTTATACTCATAACAGGAACGATTCAGCAGGATGAAGTCTCAATCCTGAATATCTATGCCCCTAATATAAAAGCACCCACTTATGTAAAAGAAATATTGCTAAAACTCAAGGCAGACATCAAATCACACACACTAGTAGTAGGAGACTTCAACACACCTCTCTCACCAATGGACAGGTCAATCAGACAGAAAACTAATAGAGAATTAAGAGAATTGTTGGAGGTAATGAATCAAATGGACTTAACAGACATCTATAGAACACTCCACCCAAATAGGAAAGAATACACCTTCTTCTCTGCAGCTCATGGAACCTTCTCGAAAATTGACCACATACTTGGAAACAAAGGAAACCTCCACAGATACAAAAAAAATATCAGTGTCCACCTGTGTCTTATCAGATCACCACGGATTAAAGTTAGAAGCCACCAACAATGCTACCCCCAGAAAGCTGACAAACTCATGGAAACTGAACAGTCAACTACTGAACCAGACCTGGGTCAAGGAAGAAATTAAGAAAGAAATTAAAGTCTTCCTTGAATTTAATGAAAACAAAGAGACAACATACTCAAACCTATGGGACACGATGAAAACAGTGCTAAGAGGAAAGTTCATAGCACTAAGTGCCCGTTTTTTTTAAAGAAAACGGAAAAAGCATACATTGGAGACTTAACAGCACACCTGAAAGCTCTAGAAAAAAAAGAAACAGACGCGCCCAGGAGGAGTAGAAGACTGGAAATAATCAAACTGAGGGCAGAAATCAACAAAATAGAAACACAGAAAACAGTCCAAAGAATCAATGAAACAAAAAGTTGGTTCTTGGAGAAAATCAACAAGATTGACAAACCCCTATCCAAACTAATTAAACGACAGAGAGAGAACACGCAAATAAATAAGATCAGAAATGAAAAGGGGGACATAACCACAGACACAGAGGAAATTCAGAGAATCATTAGATCTTACTACAAAAGCCTGTATGCCACAAAACTGGAAAATGCAAAAGAAATGGACACTTTTTTAGATAAGTACCACATACCAAACCTAAACCAAGACCAGGTGAACGATCTAAATAGACCTGTTAGTCGCGAAGAATTAGAAACAGTTATCAAAAATCTCCCTTCCAAAAAAAGCCCAGGACCAGATGGTTTCAATGCAGAATTCTACCAGAACTTCCAAGAAGAGCTAATACCTATACTTCTTAATGTATTACACAATATAGAAACAGAAGAGTCATTGCCAAATTCCTTTTATGAAGCTACAGTTACCCTGATACCAAAACCACACAAAGACCCAACCAAGAAAGAGAATTACAGGCCTATCTCACTCATGAACATCGACGCAAAATTCTCAATAAAATACTGGCAAACCGAATCCAAGAACACATTAGAAAAGTTATCCATTATGATCAAGTAGGCTTCATTCCAGAGATGCAGGGCTGGTTCAACATACGCAAATCTATCAATGTAATCAACCATATAAATAAACTGAAAGAAAAAAACCATATGATCATTTCATTAGATGCTGAAAAAGCATTCGACAAAATTCAACACTCCTTTATGATAAAGGTCTTGGAGAGATTAGGGATACAAGGGTCATACCTAAATATAATAAAAGCTATTTACAGCAAGCCGACAGCTAACATTAAATTAAATGGAGAAAAACTCAAAGCCATCCCACTAAAATCAGGAACACGACAAGGATGTCCACTCTCTCCATACCTCTTCAATATAGTGCTTGAAGTTCTAGCAATAGCAATAAGACAACATAAGGGGATCAAGGGGATCCATATTGGAAAGGAAGAAGTTAAGCTTTCATTATTTGCAGATGATATGATAGTATACATAAGCGACCCCAAAAACTCTACCAAAGAACTCCTACAGCTGATAAACACCTTTGGTAATGTGGCAGGATACAATATCAACTCCAAAAAATCAGTTGCCTTCCTATACACTAAGGATAAGGAAGCAGAGAGGGAAATCAGAGAAGCATCACCTTTCACGATAGCCACAAATAGCATAAAATACCTTGGGGTAACTCTGACCAAGGAAGTGAAAGATCTATTTGGCAAGAACTTTAAGTCTTTGAAGAAAGAAATTGAAGAGGACACCAGAAAATTGAAGGACCTCCCTTGCTCTTGGATTGGGAGGATCAACATAGTAAAAATGGCAATTCTACCAAAAGCAATCTATAGATTCAACGCAATCCCCATCAAAACGCCATCAAAATTCTTCACAGATCTGGAGAAGACAATAATCAACTTTATATGGAAAAACAAAAAACCCAGGATAGCCAAAACAATCTTATACAATAAAGGATCGTCTGGAGGCATTACCATCCCTGACTTCAAACTCTATTACAGAGCTACAGTACTGAAAACGGCTTGGTACTGGCATAAAAACAGAGAAGTCGACCAATGGAATAGAATAGAAGACCCCGACTTTAGCCCACAAACCTATGAACACCTGATTTTCGATAAAGGAGCTAAAAGTATACAATGGAAAAAAGAGAGCATCTTCAACAAATTGTGCTGGCAAAACTGGAAGTCAATCTGTAGAAGAATGAAAATAGATCCATATCTATCACCATGCACAAAACTCAAGTCCAAATGGATTAAAGACCTCAATATCAGTCCAAACACACTGAACCTGATAGAAGAGAAAGTGGGAAGTACTCTGCAACACTTGGGCACAGGAGAACACTTCCTACGTACAACCCTAGCAGCACAAACACTAAGGACATCATTGAATAAATGGGACCTCCTGAGACTGAGAAGCTTCTGTAAAGCAAAGGACACTGTCACTAAGACAGAAAGGTAACCCACTGACTGGGAGAAGATCTTCACCAATCCCGCAACTGACAAAGGTCTGATATCCAAAATATACAAAGAACTCAAGAAATTAGACCGTAAAAGGTTAATCAATCCAATTATAAAATGGGGCACTGAGCTGAACAGAGACTTTTCAGCAGAAGAAGTTCAAATGGCCAAAAGACACTTAAGATCGTGCTCAACTTCCTTAGCAATCAGGGAAATGCAAATCAAGACAACATTAAGATACCATCTTACACCTGTCAGAATGGCTAAAATCAAAAACACCAATGATAGCCTCTGCTGGAGAGGTTGTGGAGAAAGGGGCACTCTCATCCATTGCTGGTGGGAATGCAAACTTGTGCAACCACTTTGGAAAGCAGTGTGGCGGTTTCTCAGGAAAGTCGGGTTCAACCTACCTCTCGACCCAGCAATACCACTATTGGGAATATACCCAAGAGATGCCCAAACATACAACAAAAGTATATGCTCAACTATGTTCATAGCAGCATTGTTTGTAATAGCCAGAACCTGGAAACAACCTAGATGTCCTTCAATGGAAGAATGGATGAAGAAAGTATGGAATATATACATATTAGAGTACTACTCAGCAGTAAAAAACAATGACTTCTTGAATTTTGCATAGAAATGGATGGAAATAGAAAACACTATCCTGAGTGAGGTAAGCCAGACCCAAAAAGAGGAACATGGGATGTACTCACTCATATTTGGTTTCTAGCCATAAATAAAGGACATTGAGACTATAATTCGTGATTCTAGAGAAGCTAAATAAGAAGGTGAACCCAAAGAAAAACATATAAGCATCCCCCTGAATATTAACCTTCATCAGGCGATGAAAGAAGACAGAGACAGAGACCAACATTGGAGCACTGGACTGAAGGCTCACGATCCAAAGGAGGAGCAGAAGGAGAGTGAGCACGAGCAAGGAAATCAGGACCGCGAGGGGTGCACCCACACACTGAGGCAATGGGGATGTTCTATCGGGAACTCACCAAGGCCAGCTGGCCGGGGTCTGAAAAAGCATGGGACAAAACCGGTCTCGCTGAACATAATGGACAATGAGGACTACTGAGAACTGAAGAACAATGGCAATGAGTTTTTGATCCTATTGCACGTAATGGCTTTGTGGGAGCCCAGGTAGTTTGGATGCTCACCTTAATAGACCTGGATGGAGGTGGGTGGTCCTTGGACCTCCCACAGGGCAGAGAAACCTGCTTGCTCTTTGGGCTGAGGAGGAAGGAAGACTTGATTGGGGGAGGGGGAGGGAATGGGAGGTGGTGGCGGGGAAGAGGCAGAAATCTTTAATAATTAAATAAATTAATTAATAATAATAAAAAAAGACACAAGAAAGTTCTTCATTCATAAACTAGTGAAAGAGGAACATGTGAAAGCAATTAAAATGCGTGTGATAAAAAGAAATTACAGAATCCGATACACTTCAGTGTCCTCGGGATTGAAATGAATGTGTTTAGGTCATTAAGACTTTCTGGAGGTAGCTCTTTCACTTGGCTAAGTGTGGGATGACAGGAGAAGCACAGACAACAGGAACACTACGCACAGATAAAGATTACACTACTCAGGGAACATACTATGGGCCAGTGACTTCATATACATTACCTCAACCTGTCCTTATATCAAGTTCATAAAGTATATATTAATACCATAATTTACTGACCATCATATGTCTTTAATACCTGTTCTAAAAGTTACTCAGCTAGGAAAGATAGGGAGTCTGCACTGGAACCCAAACCAACTCGTCATCCTAAACTCTTATACTTGTCGCTGCACTGTATTTTCAAAGCAGATTGCGTTAAGGCTATATACAGATCAGGAACATTCCCAACACCAACAAATTTAACTTTCATTTCTGTCTGCACTTGGTCCTCACTCTGGAAATCAGGATCTATATTAACTATTGTTAACATATTTTGTTAATGGATGTCTATCTATGTAGCGAGTATGACAGATGACTGTGGCAGAAAAAAAAATGAAATTTCAACAAAATGAGCTATTTATCTTGCCTTAGAAATTTTGAATATTTTCTCAATTTTTTGACTGTGATAAATTACACAGAGCTTAATTTATCTTATTCATTAACCATTTTCAAGTGTGCAGCTCAGGAGAGTATATATTCAGGAATCATATAACCATGGTATCATTTTACCCTTGAACAACAAAGCACCACCCTTTTCTCCCCCACCTTCTGTAGAAGCCACCTGGTATAGCTTTTGTTAAGGGAGGGGCTCACCATGTAGCTCATCCTAGTTACAAATTTGTAGCAATTTTCCTGGTTCAGACTACAGGGATTACTGGCTTGAGTCATTATACTGAACCACTTGGAATCATTTTGAATGATAAATTATTTCAATCAACAAGCATACAAATGTCAAAAGATGATGTAGTCAAATAGTAAAAAAAGTCAAAATTTTAAACCTGCTTAATGAATATTCTAGCTATTATATTTGAATTTGTGGAAAAGATCCTATTTTTTTCCTTTCCGTATTTTCTTTTCAAGAGTCAAGTCCCATACAAATTGTTGTTGTTAATGGTTGTGTGTGTTGGCAATCTATACACTGCTAAATGGAGCTGAAGAAATGCCCAGGGGACTGCTCCCTAACTTTGCTGAGGTCCTTTGACAACAGACTCATACAAGGAGCCCAGGAAAGCCAACACCCACAAGCTATGATTTGGAGGAATGCCTCAAGGACTGGAGCGGGGGGGGGGGGGTGGGGGGGGAGGGGTCTCCCTACAGGCCTCACCAGCTCTCATCAAAGGAGTCTAGTCAGCTTGCTTGAAGGTAGGTGGATGTTTCATCCTTTTTGTGTCTCTGGAGTCATCTTGCTCAGAGGCAGACTTATTAAATCAAAATGAATTAAACACAGACTAGGAAACATAACCACTGTGGTGCTGGAAATCAGAGTTAACTCTCTCCCACTTATCTTGACATTACATCTTTAAAGTAGCAGAACTCGCAATGCAATTGTTTATTAATTCTTAGAAACACGGAGAGAGGGAAAAGTGACATCTCACTTCCTGTCAAGTCTTCAGTGCAGATGGCCATCAAGAAGGAAACAAATGTGATATATTTAAAAAAGTACAAGGAACAAGTATGGTTAGAAAAGATACTTGAGTCTTTTTCTTCATTGTTCCCATTCATATCCTGGCAAACACAATGAAGGGCTGAGCGCCACAGTCAGTTCTTGGTGACCTCTCTAAGCAAGTATTGAAGCTGCCCTTTTGGATCTGCTTGTCTAACGGGTTGATTCCAGGCTCTTTAATCTTAACCCCAGTCTGCTTGTGAAAAGCCTGCTGCAAACAAGTACAGGAGAAGATAGTTTTTAAATGCTATATTGGTGAATGATAAATAAAGAGGGGATACACTCTAAATGAAATCAGTTTACCTTATAGTGAAATTTTATAAATGTGTTTTTAGTCTGGTATAAGGCGGGGAGTTTTGATCTGTGTTTGCATCCAATAATGCTCTGAAGGACGTTAAAAAGAAGAGAACAAAAATCATCCATGAGATTCTTCCAAGGACTATAGTTGTTCAGGGGCACGGTAATTATGGTTAAAACAAAAAAGGATGGAATCCTGGGTTGACCAATACTGAAAACTACTCATGTCTTCCATGGAATATTAATTTTTTTCTTACCTATATCCTCTAGATTGGACAGGACATTACTACAGATATGATGGAACTAGAGTCTCTATATTCATGAACTGACTATCTATCTATCTATCATCTATCTATCTATCTATCTATCTATCTATCTATCTATCTATCATCTATCTATCTATCATCTATCTATCTATCTATCTATCTATCTATCTATCTATCTATCTATCTATCATCTATCTATCTATCCATCCATCCATCCTTTCATTCAACTTTTATCTCAATAATTTCTAACATTTTTATTCTCTATTTCTGACATCTCTATATACTGTCTACATACCTGTTTATCTCACTATAATCTATAATCTTTAATCATTCATGTATGTATGTATGTATGTATGTATGTATGTATGTATGTATCTAAATATCTATCTAGTTGTCTATCTATCTTTACCTCTATCTCTATTTCTCTGCTGCTCCCAGGGGTTGGATCATTTGTTCACTGTGTTTATCTGAGGATGTTCCCCAGCAGGGATTTCCCTTAATAGATCTGAGGGGGGAGTTGAACAATTATGAGATTTCTCAGTTTCCAATGGAAGTTGTCTTTGGTTCTATGGCTGCCATACCATCCTTGGTCTGTCACAAACCATAGTTTCTGTCTAAGTTCCCTGTGGAGCTTCCTGGGCTATGCTCAGTGCTCTCAAACCATTGGCAATGCTGGTTGTATTTGTTATTTTTTACTCTTAATACTCTTTTTGGCTCTTTTGGGGGTCCTACCACCCAGTTCCCAGAAAACATATGAAGGCTTAGTATTTCTTGTAAATGTCTGGCCTTAACTTGGTTTGTTTCTCACCAGTTTTTCTTATCTTAAATTATCCCAACTACCTTTTGCTTCTGGGATTTTTCCTTTTCTTACTTCTGTGCAGCTTACTTTCACTCTTACTACATGGCTGGGTGGCTGAGTGGCTGGTCCCTGATGTCCTCCTCTCCTTGTTCTATCTTGCTTCTCCATGGGTGGCTTGGCCCCTCAAAAGCCAAAAGGGCAAAAACAACCAACAACAGTTGATAGAATCTTTGGGGCTTGTTCAGTGATAACAGGATGTGGAACTTGGGCAATCAATCAACCTGGGTATTAGCCATTTCTTCTTGGAAGTCTGTCTCTTTGAAAACACAGACTTCAGTTTTCCCCTCAATCTTCAGCAGAGAAGCTTCATCTTCCAGTAGATGGGAATTAATGCAGAGACCAAGACCAGAACAGGGTGTAGAGAGTGGGAGATTGTGACATACTCAGGCCTAAATGGAAGATATTTATTCTAGTCCTCCCTCTAAGCCTCAGGGCAAAAGAGGAGTCAGAAAGGTTGTACGAGTCAGAGGTGGTGAATGACTCCAAGGAAACTGCCTTCCACACACAGCAGGCTGATGTACAGATGAACTTGCAGATTCTGTGGCAGGATTGCTAAGACCTGTTCAAGTTCCAGACAGATGGGTTGCCATCACTGAAGGGGGAAATAGACACAGGCTCCCCCCCCCCCCGCAATGAATAAGATATATGTAATTGATATCCACAAAACCTCAGTTTTCTTCTATGACTGTCACTGGGTATGTCAATCACACCCCAGGTTAGGTCTCATGCCCAGGAGTAGTTGACTAACATAAAATAGACTCCATGTTTGTTGGTGGTGGTGGTGAGATTTTTTTCTGGGAGAGGGCTTTTTTGTCTCATTTTTATTTTAACTCAGATTAAGTTGTTTCTTATTGTCACATGAAATTTTAACTTTAAATGGTGTCAACTATTAAAAACGTTTTTAAAAAACATTATAGTGGTCCATGTTTGCTTGGTACGTATGATCTATGTGATTACACAAGGCTGATCAGTTTGAGTAGGAAGGGCAATATTTGGCCCATGTACTTTCATGTTCCAAGCAGTTGGCATAGTTTCCAAGATGAACAGGAGCTGAGCAATTGTGGAACAATACTCAGTTCAGTAACATGATCAAGGCGAACAATAGGAGTTGAACTCAGTCTCTGGAGAATAATTCCTGTTTCTTCTATGTTCACAAACCATTTCTTTAACAACCCAGGAACCACATCCAGTGACAGAGCCACATTCCTTTTGGGAAACTAGCATGCTGCTTCCTTTTGTGTAACTAGCCCTGCGAGATCCCCTTGGGAGCGTCTCAGACATCACTGGTGTGACTATGGTGTTTTTCTTTTCAGTAGTTTTCAATAGGTGAACTTGAATTTACTGGGAATAGACAAATGATTTGTTTTTACAGTTTCTCTCTTCATTTTATTTCACCATTTTCAATACGAAGGAATTTTTCCTTGAAGAGGCAAAAGTAAAATAGAAAGTAAGCTCCATTTTCTCTGTTTTTCATTGATGTTACTGAAAATGATTAGTATTACTAACCCATAACTAACTTAATAAATTTCAAAAAGTGACCACAATTTAGCAAATGAATATTCTGAGTAAAAGTTGAGCCTACACCAAATAGGACAGATGGTTTCACTCAGATTCAACAACAATTTATTGATCATCTGTTACAAGAAGTATACTAGGCGTCATAGACAAAGTGTTATATTTCTGACCTGGAGGAGCTCAAGACTGGGGAGGGAGTAGAACCAGTAGCTGGAGAAGTGGGGTGATTCATGAGGAAGCTAAGGAACACACAAGAAGATGGTAGTCCTTAAGAGCCCAAATTCAAAATTTTATTTACTTTCATTCTTTGAAGGAGTTATTGTTTGGTAGATCAAAGAATACTATGTTTAGGAAACATATCTTGATTTTAGCAGAATGCCATGGTCTCTTACAATCATATGAGGCCATTAGTAACACATACCATCTAGAAAAGATGAAAGCAAACACCGAGGGGTAAAGTTCACAGCTGGTTCCATGACCAAAGAAGGGTGGTTAAGTTCTAAGCGCTGACAGGAAGTGGTGTATTTCATAGTGTTTTCAGGCATTAGCCTGAACACTGTCCTCCTCCATAAAGCTTCTGGAGATGGAGAAGATGCACTCAGTAGGTCTGCAAACATGAGAAGGAAGAGAACATGCCAGGAGGATACTAAAGATATAAAGCAAAGCTAACAAGGTGAGGGCTGACAGACCTACAGCAGATGGAAGAGGAGCCAGCTCCAGCATCCTTTATGGGAAATGCCTGATAAAAGAACTATTCATATTATTTGTTGAATGTTTGCATATACCTAATGATATTTAGAGATGGGACCCAAGTCCAAATACAAAATTCATTCACGTTTCCTGATGTTTGCTTTATAAATATACTTGCTTCAAAGTAAATCTACAAATTATTTTTAATGAGCTTGTATTTTAACTGCAACTTAAATGAGATTCGGTGTGGCAGTTCCTGTTTGTTGTGCTCAAAACAGTTAGAAATAGCATATCTGAAAGATTACATTAGATGCTAGATTGCACAGTGCGAGATTGAGAGAATTATGAAAGTCCAGAAGTTTTAACTGGGCACCAGCTAAATGGAACATTCAGTCTTTTCCTATGACAAACAGTACAATATGAATGTAAGCACGCTTGTGCATACTACTAATTTGGCAAATACAGGAATGATATTGGGATTATTTGTTTTGGCAAAGCTGCCACCAAATGTGAGATTATGGAATGTGGGGATTGCTTTTTTGTTTGTTTGTTCTGTTTTATGCTGTGTGCATATTCTTAGGGTTAACTCAGTTCTTGGAATAAAGGATTCGGTAACTATAGGAAGGACGGTGAAAAGGAAAGGTGAGATGAACTATAATTCTTCTCTTAATGGCCATTTAACTAATGGTTATTATTAGATAGATTGTGGAAGAAAAATTGAGGTGACAAAATTTGTACCATGAAAGTCTTAATGAGAAGAAAATGGGAAATTATTACTTAGTATAATGAGATCCTGAAGCAGGAACATTTTGGTTTTCCAAGCCCCTTTCCAAAAATAGCCAGTAATTAGGGTATGGAACCCTGTGACTTGGGCTCAGGCTGGCAGAAGTGTTCCATAGCTGCCTGACTTAAGGAATCGCTCTCACTGGCACAGTCTTATCATCTACAGGGTAGTGTAACAAAAGCACCTGCATGTGGGTCCATGGAGTGGGTCAACTAAAGATGCCTGGCTTTGAAACAGTCTGCCGTGGAACTAAGTGCAGGGGAAGAACTGTTGAAGTATTTGCTTTTGTTCTGGCTCCTGCTATTGAAGTACTGGATTCTCCAGTTTGCACTGCAAAGTCCATAATATCAACTTCTAGTCATTTTGTTGCCCTTTGAGAAGAACTGTAAACACACCACCAGTGCTTACTTTAGTAAGGGCACAATGCCATTTCTGGAGCAATGTTGACCACAAAAGCAATGATCATAGCAGATAAAGAAGTGTCACAGGGTTGCACCATCAAGAACATCTAAGCTCAGAAACATCAAGAAGAACTTAGTTTAGATCATGCCCATGCTTGAGAGCATAAACGGCTTAAGACAGACAAGCATCCGACTGATGAATGGGTAAAGAGCTTGGGGATGGGAGGCTGGCCCTACAGAACACCTTGACTTCACTGTGCTGTTCGGGCAGCTGGGCAGAGGTGATGCCTCTAGGACCAGGAGTCAAGTTTACAAATTCCTGAAGTTAAAAATAGTGTTAAACCATGCTACACTTTTAGTCTTATAATCATTTAATTCGGGGTGTTTTTTTTAAGTTTATAAAAGCTGCATCCTGTTATTTCATCTGCAAAATAAAGGACAAAAATTCACAATGTAAACACAAGTATCAAAAGTATGATACCAATTCAAATCTTTCTCTCTTCTCCAATGAGGACATAGTTCTTTTTTTAGAAATGAGGAAATATTATTTGGGAGGACTCATAAGTAGAAAAACAGATTAAGACAGACTTAGTAAAAGGATTGTATCAGATCTCCTGAGTAAATTGGGATCATGTGAGTCATGGGAGAGGATAGAAGGGGAGGGGAAGAAAGGGAGGGGAGTGCAGAAAAATGTATAGCTCAATAAAAGCAATAAAAGAGGAAAAAAAGAAGCAAAAGATTGTCTCAGCTAATGCAATAGTGGTGGCATCAGAGACATTGCTTGAAAGGACTGTTCTGCATGGCCTTACACTGAGCAGACAGTGAGCATACTCCTCCAAACCCATGGTGTTGCTTCCAGGCCAGGCCAAACTCTGGAATTCACTCTAGATTCTACTCATCGAGGCTGCCCAGCCCTGTCCATTGTCCAATACAGATGGGCCCAGCAGGAAGGAGTAACTGAGGAAATTAGAAGGCAGCAAATGCAATTCTATTCAAATATGCCCAGTTCAACCTAGTGAAACTAAATTCAGTCAAACATTTATTGAGCTCCTTGCTATTGGACGAGTATACTGATCTACATAAGTGAGCAATGTTCACATGTGATGAATAACCAAAGGACACAAAAGAAAAAAAGAGAAGTGTTCAGGGTGGGGGATGCCAGTCAAAGTAATATTCTTGTCATCAAAGAACTCATAATTTAGTGAGATGAAATTAAAAATAATTTGACAGCAGCAGTTAGATTGTAGGGTTCCCAAACTTGGCAAAAATAAATGGATGAAGAGGGTATATGTTTTCAGATGGAGACAGCGGTTCCCTTGACTTATGATATCTTATTTAATCCTGGGAAGTCAGGGTGAAAACTTATTACCCCCATCTGATATATGAGGTACTGAACCAAATACAAGTTGCCTAAATCTATTCAGGTTAACAAGCTTGGCTCTAAAGTTAGGTCTTCAGAAACTGAAACTGGGGTTCATCTACCATATCAATCGATAATCCCAACTCTAGAATGCAGATGTCACTATAGGGCCCCTAACACTTTACACACATCATGAAAAGGCAAATATCTGTGTTCAGACAGGTCTGGATATCCTTGATGTTTCTATGACAGGAACTGGTCCACACCAGGAGCATCATACATCTAGAGAACAATAAAAGACCACGTTGGAGAAACATGATCCTGTACTTATACACTCAGTGAGAAAGATGTACGAAGTTTCAAAAATGAGTTCCAAACATGGGATCCAGTACCTTACCTCACACAGTCCTTCTGTATGTTAAACTCCCTGGGCACACCTTTGCCACCAACAGTGTTCCTTCAGGCCTCTGAAACAGCCCTCTTGGGCAGACTGAGTGGAGGCTGTGGAACCTGATGCTGGCCTGAGTGGCTACTCTCCACTCTTATTGACAGCACTCACCTTAGAAAGCTAATGCATCTAAGTGATGCCCAGGCAAACTGCCAGTTGCTTTTGCCTCCTGTTAATATGGGCTTCTGATTTGGTTGCCATGGTTACAGGAAACTCTAATTCTGGCTTCTCCCGAAATCAAGGTCCAGTCTTTTCTCTGTGGCAATGCTGCAGTCAGGCCCAGCATGCTCCCCTTTCCCTGTGCAAGCTAGACTCTGTGCCCCCATGCCTTGGAGACTTCAGGGGAAGCAGGCTGAGCAAGCAGGGAGCCACTTTTTAAAAAAACTTATGGTGTACTTTTTATAATTAAATAAGATGTTATCTCTCAATATTAAAACAGGATATTTCCACTTAATGGGGGCTTGGGACCCGCTCTGAGAGGAGCCATTGTCCTCCAGGGGTGAGAAGATTCACAATTCCTCCAAGGGAACTTTTGTTTTCTTTTCATTTTCTCCTTCAAAGCAATCACAACCTATTGCTACAGAGAAGGGAAAGGGGGATCCTAAACATGATTAGTCTCAACTCTATCATTTCCTGAGGCAGGATCACCACCAGTCCACGCAATTCTTTCCAGTTAGCAGGATAGCCTTTAGAGGTACAGGGATTCAGAGAAATGCCTGGGGCACCCTCAGCCCACCCCATCACTTGGATGCTTTGCTGCCTCTGCCTCTCCCAAATTCTGCCTTTACAAAGGCTGTTAGGTGAGACACTGTGTGTTTGCAAACAAGCATGCGGTCCAGAGCAGTATACCCCCCTCCCTGGAGGTGTGTACTGCTGTCTACGCTGTTCATGCACTATTGGTAGGTTCCTTAGTGTACAACTCTTTTTCCAAACCTGCCTTGACACCGAGTTTTCGCCAATCCACCAGCAGATATAAGTGTAGAAATGTAGGCGGGGATCTGCTCCAAATGACCGACCCTGGGAGTCATTGTCAATTCTGTGAACACATACAACATTCTTTCTCACTATACATGTTGTTGTGATTCAACTACGTTTAAGCAGGGTCTTCATTTTAATCTTTCTGAAAGAAAGCACAGAGAATGACTTCAAGCATTCAAAATAGGAACCCCCTATCCAGTTCCACTGAAGCCCAGGCAGCAGGCGGCTCTGGCAGTCCCCCAGAGCAAATAGTGACTGGATGTTTCAATATTCAGTCTAAGGATTGCCTATTCCCCTGGGCAATCGGACACATGCTCTTCTGGAAATCAAACAGCGATAGAATCCAGTTAGAGCTGGTCCAAGTTAAGACATTTCAGGAAATATGGGTTTGTTTTTTTCTACAAGCATAAATCTGAACACACCACTGTCTACTGTAGCCTCTCCTCAAGGACGAAGAGCTCACCATATGCAGCAGTGGGTCTGCCTGAAACAAAAACCGGGGGGGGGCGGTGTGTGAGTGGGGAGGAGGGCTCACATTAACTATTTCCCTTCTGGACATTATGGTAAGATGCCTGAGCTCAAGCCCAGGAGGGGTACCTGATGAAGAAAGGGCAGGGCAACAGCTCTTCCTTGGCTGCATGCAGCCTGCTTTCAGTTGGCATGAGTTTAATTTAGTGCTTGTGTGGGTGGCCGTGTGCAAATTTGCAGAGTAACTTGCCTTAACTGTTTATTTACTCGTCCTTTGGAATTTGGCACCCGGCCTGCCTGCCAGTCCCTGGCTAACTTATGAAAGTGGGGAGCAAGGCAAGTTTGTTTTAGACAACCTGCTGCCTCCCTTTGCTCTTTCTTTCCACATCTGTGGCATCCCCTCCCCCGAGCCCCAAGCTATTTTGCCCCCACACCCCAAATGTGCTCAAGAAAGACTTTGCATAAATCATTTGTTCTAAGCTTTGAGACATTATCCCGGTGGAGTGATAATGTCTTTCTTTTTATTCATATATATTAGAAAATGAGGCATTCTACATAAATAAATTTCTAGATAAATGAAAACCATAACCCAAAGTGCCAATTAAAACCGCAACTGACTTCGAGAAAAGCTTTTAAAAATCTTTTCTAGTTATCACTATCTTCATACATAGAGGTACCAACATAGTAACAAACCAATCACGTGAGATTATACACATTACAAAATGCTTCCCTATCCATTCTCTCAGTGGCTTTCCAGACTTTGGAAGGAAGGCATTAGGTTCCTGTTTGCTGGGAATTGTGGTTTCAAGTGTGAGTTATGATGCTGTAGTCCATGGCACACTATCATACACTGACATCTTACTCATATTGGATTTTGCCTAAGGTGCCATTGGTCACCGGGCTTTCTGTGTCTCGGTGCTTACTACCTGTGTTGGGTCAGCATCTCCTTTTCATCACCACAGGAGCTGTTTCCAGCAACATGGACCAGCTAACCTGGTTTATTGCAAGTACTTTCTTCAGCTCCATGGTTCTAACCTTTTACTGGCTGGGAAATCAGATGAATTAGCTTACAAGGAGACTATGTTACAGTGCAGTCAAACAGGAGATCCCTTTGTTTCAGTCTGACTGTCTAAATGGTTTCATTTCAGAATACAAAGCTTTAATGTTCTCTTCTCTGACCATTCCCCAGATTATGGATGACCTTTTTCTGACTTTTGTGTTCTTTCCTGTGAGGCTCCTCTTCATTGTCAGGTGTGCCCACAAGACTCTACATGGAGGTCCCAACTAATTTTCCTTCTGAGGAAATGTAACTTCTTTGATCCTGCCTGTCCCCAGGACTTTGAATATTCCTAGGGAAATGCAGGAAACCAGGGTACATAGTACATTGTCATTTTAAAACTTTGTAAAATTAGTACAGTATATACAGAAAACAAAAGTTGAAATGGTTCATTCCCCATGGACAGAACTCTCAGTAGATCAGGTGATCACATAATCCCTGGACTCAAATCCTGTTAACCCTGCACCCTTCCTTCCAGTTCCTACTCTCCATGCTAATGTGCCTATGGATGGATCTTTGTGCAAATTTATGTTATAACTTTAAGTTTTTCTCTCTGTCTATTTCCTTTTTATACCTATCATGTATAAAAATATATTTTCATTTGTCTATTCATATATTATTGGCTTCTTTTATGGTTTATGACATTTTAAATAGCACTATAAAATAGTTATATTTGGGGAAATTTTTCTAACTAATATTATTTTTTAATTCACACTCAAAGTTGGAATGACCAGATCAAATTCCGAGATTACTTAAGATGTACGAAATTACTAGAATACCGACTCTTGCCTTGATCACTTAAGTTTTGTTATTTATCTCACATCCATTTCTGTCAGGCAGTGGTGAGGCAACTGGGCCAACAAATTGTCCTTATCCTCAAGGGATGCTGTTTGAGGTTTTCTTGATGTTAATGCTAAAATGAGGTGTACCTTTTGAATAGTAGAGGAACCGATGGAAGCATGCCTAAATCTTGAATTATATTTACATTAAATTATAAAGAACAAGCAAAATTCACCAGGGCAGGGCACAGAACTTACACAATCAGTTGTGTTCAGAAAAACACAACCATTTTGGTATCAATAGAGCAAAGCCAGGGACCAGTAAGTCACTGACATCTACTCTGTTTTAAGGCAGGTTATATATCAAGGACTTGCTAAATGCTTTATTGACATTGTCTCCATCGGTTTTCATAACAGCTTTGTGAAGTACACATTATGAACTCCTTGCTGCAAATGCAGACTACTTAGCCATTAAATACTATAAGTAGCAGGACGCAGTTCGACCTCAGGGCATGGTTGATGCCTCTAAACACCTGTCATACTATCTGGACTCCGGTGGAACAATCATGGATGCTGACCGTGGTGAGTAAGGAGACCATGGAAGTCATTACATCTCATGCTAAGGAGCTTTAGTCAGACCTGTACAGTCATCTGTCACAATGTCATCACACATCTGGAGAGTGTCTGCTTAAAGCACGTCTTCACTGACTCTAGATTCTCATGGTTAGAGCCTGTATCATGTTTACATTTACTTCCTGGAAACCAGCTCAAGAGCCAACAAAGAGTAGTCATGAAATCAATGGGACTGAATTAGTTTCAGGGCTTTATGATAGATATCGATGCACTAGAACACATTCTTTTTGGCTTAGACTTGCTGTTATATTTATGGGAACTATGTGTGCTTGTTAAATACAACCATTATTTAAAACGAAATGATGTCGGGTTGGGTGATAGCGCAATGAGGAGTAGAGCCTTGTCGTTTAAGTGTGAGGAGCTTGAATCCCGGCACTGACTTAAGCGGCAGGTGGGGGAGTGGCCCACCTGTCATTTCAGATCTCTGAGGGCAGAGATGGAAATCAATGGAGCAAGCTGGCTAGTTAGATTAGAAATATTTGAGATCTCTGGGTTTTGGAGACCTGCCTCATTGAATAAGGTGGAAAGAAAGTTGTCAGAGAAGATTCCCAACACCAGCCTGGAGTCTACACATACCACAGACACAGGTACAGTTGCAGGCATGGATGCAGACATGCGCACAGATGCAAATGCACACACACAACACACACACACACACACACACACAGAGAGAGAGAGAGAGAGAGAGAGAGAGAGAGAGAGAGAGAGAGAGGAAGAGAGGAAAAAGAAAAACAATACAAACATAATTAAATGCATAATTATTTAAAGTAGAGGCCATGCAGTGTTCTTGAGTTTTTTTTGTTTGTTTGTTTATTTTTCAAATCTATTGCCTGTATGGTAGAACACTTTTACAACGAGAACCTCTTTGAAACCTTATGCTTATGCTGGTAACTTGAAGTAGTTCCTAACGCCAACCATCTCTCCTCTTTTGACATGACTTTTAGTGTCTATGGTATTTGTTTGCCTGACTTTCTGTCTTTTTGACCATTTATCTTTCTTATACTTTTTCCTACTTGTGTCTTAGAGTTTCTTTCTTGGTCCTTGTTCTAGTTTCATTTCAGTTGCCGTGATTAAAAAAAACACCCCGACAAAAAGAAACTTAGGGGAGCAAGGGGTTTCTTTCCATTTACAGCTACATACTACAGTCTGTCACAGTGGGGACTGGAAGACAGGCTCTTCAAACAGCCAGCCACTTTACATCTGCACTCAGGGCGAAGAGGAATACATGCATACACACTCCTTTGCTTCCTTGTCCTCAGCTTAGGTTCTCCACTCTTGGAGAGCTCAGGAACCCCTGCCTAGGGAATAGTACTGCCCACGGTGGGCTGGACTTTCCTACATCAGTTAACTGAATCACACAAACGCCCCACAGATGTGCCCACAAGCCAAATGACAATCTCTCGCTGAGATTCTCTTCCCAGGTGATTCTTGATTATCTCAAAATGACAGTGTTAACTAGCACCGTTTTCTTAAATCTTTATATTTTGGGGATTTTACCCACATCCAATGTTGTCAGTTTCTGTTATCGTACAAACAGCTTTCATAGGTGCGGGGGAGATTGGTGGCTTGCTGGGTAAGAGTACTTGCTTTGAGAGCGTGAGGACCTGAGTGCAAATAGGCAATGTCCATGTGAAATGCCAAGCAAGGGCATGTGTGCCTGTAACCTCAGAGCATCGCGGGAGTAGAGCTATGAGAATTTGGGGGGCTTTCTGACTTCCAGCCTTGCTCTAGCTTCAGTGAAAGGTACTGTGTCAAGACTACAGTGGACTTGGTAGAGGTGTGGGTGATTCATCCATCAAGTTGTGAGTACGGGAGAGCTGGCCCCATTACTGAACTGCCATGTGGCAGCATGGGTTGGGGAGGTTCCCCCCATCAATGACTGAGGCAGGTGGGAGAGCTTGTCCTAAGGTCAGCCAAATGGGAGAGCTGTCCTTGCTCCGCATCAGCTGTAGCAACCAGGAGAGTGGTCCTTGCTCCATGCTGGGCAACACAGTAAAGCTGGCCCTAATGGTCCAGATGTGGGAGAGATGACCCTGAGGACATGAAAGCAGGAGAACTGGCCCTGTCCCCTGCTCACTGTTGCAAGGGGTCAACTAGCCAGAGCAACGCAGGAGAGCTCACCCTGGTGGTGGGGATGAGGGAGACCTGGCGGGTTGACCAACCTCACAACTACCCAGACCCAGAACCAGGGTTTGTGTGGCTGGTCCAGCTCAACATTCACCCATCTGTGAACTGCTGGACCATGTGAAGAGATGGGTCCTGCAGACCCAAAGCTGCAGGATCTCCACAACACAGGACAACAGCAGGAAAATCAAGAGGAGTTCCAGTGAGGGACCAGCATCGATAGTGCAGCACAAACCAGAGGCCCTGAACCAGAGCAATGACTCTTTGCAATGAACATTTGCTGTAAAAATAATTGGATTAGTGCATGACTCACTGTGTCACACTACAGTTTCCATGACAAGATTGATTTTTCCTCTTCTTTCTTCTTCTTCTTTCTCTTAAATTATATTCTATTTTATTTTGGCAGGGAGGTAGCAGGGGCAGAGGATGGGTATGAAGGGATGGGGAAATGAATGGGATGGAGATGCATGATGTGAAGACACAAAGAATAAATCAAAAAAGAAAAAAGAATATAGCGGAGAGTGATAGGACACCAGCTGTCTTCCTCTGCACTCTACAAGAGTGCACACACACACACACACACACGGTGGGGGAAGGAGCAAGAGAGAGGGAAGGAAAGAGACTTTTATGCAGCTTAAATAATATATCTTTTAGAAGACAGACAGCAAGTTTTAGAATTCCCACATTGTAGTGCAAATGGGGCTTCGTGTATAAGATAGAGACTTAGCAGAGATTGTGTTGGGTTAGCGTGAACCCAGCATAATCACAAAAGAGGGTCAGTGGGGTCAGAGGTATAAAGGGAGTTATGACAACCAAAGCATGGCTTCACACCACAGCAGGGCCACAAGCTAAGGAATGCAAGTACACCCCAGAATTTAGAAAAGGCAGGGAAATGGATCCGCACTAGAGACCTCAGAGGGTCTGAGGCTTTGCTGACATCGTGGTTTCAAGACATGTTCCTTCTGAACTTCTGTTCTCCTGAAATGAAGATGACAAAATCGTGCTATTATGTTTAGGAGCTACCTTTGTTACATTTTAACAGTAGCAGCAGAGAATCCACAGCAAATTCTAAGCGAGCTAGGCCTGTATGGTGAGAACTTTCTTCAGAAAAACAAAAATTTTAAAAGTGTCTTTTCTTATATTCCCTCTCGCTTGAATTATCATAAAACCATTGAAAAACAGGAATTCATTATTATTTTTATTGTTACTTCCATTTATAGCAAAAGAATGTGAAACTTGGTGACCTTAAGAAATTGGCCAAATCCTGTCCTGGTGGCTACAAACTAATGCTCCGTTTGGCCTCTCTCACCACTTTTTGTTTCGCATGGGCTTCCTTCCCCCGGCGTGCAGACAGATGTCCTTGCTGTTTCAAGCCACCGTTTCCTGCCTGTGCTTAAAGTCAGTGATTCCATCACAGATATGGAAAAGCAGTGTTCACTGGTCCTTTGATACATCTCAGAGACAGTGTTAGCTGCCTCGCGTGCTGGTGAGTTCTTTGAGATGGAAGCTCATTCATCTTTGTGTTCATTTTTCTATTCCCAGTACCAAAGAGAATGTTTCCCAAAGCCTTGGTTCTGCTATTTCTCAGCTCCAGCTGTGCTATCTCTCAGATGGTCATCTTCAGCGATGACTTTCTGTCATCTATATCCTAATGGCCCACAAGTTATATCATCAGCTCCGACATCTCTCTAGGGCTCCAGAATCACATAGGTACCCCATCAGATATGTCCACTGGACATCTGAAAGCCAGCCCAAATACAGCTGGACCATCGGCTTCCTTTTCTCATAAACTTTCTTCCCAGATGTGATAGTGTTGTTATAGAGTAGTGCCAGCACTCACCAACTGCTCAGACTGAAACCCCTTTCTGAAACTGTCTGCCGCACTTCACTTTCAGAAAATTCTATTAAATATCCAGGTGGTGGTGGCACATGCCTTTAATCCCAGCACTCAGTGTCAGAGGCAGATGGATCTCTGTGAGTTCGAGGCCAGCCTAATTTAGAAGAGCTAGTTCCAAGACAGGCTCCAAAACTACAGAGCAAACCCTGTCTCGAAAAACAAGTGAACACAAATTTTGTTAAGTTTATCCTCAAAACATGCCAAAACATCCAAAAAACACTACGTCTGGGCAGCTCTATAACTGTCAGCCAGCTCTCTTTGTTATCCTCTTGTCTCAGCTGTCCCAGTTCTCTATGGACATTCATCTGACCACTGCTTCTTCCTGTTCTTTTTCTATGAAACTGCCATAGTGATATTTTGCAAGCACAAATCTCTGGTCTAAGTCTACTATAGAATGAAGTCATTTCCTGTTGTACCTGCTCTTCTTGGTATCCTTCAACCCCAGTGGTGGCTTAGCTTTCCCTTGGATAGGCCAGGAAGGCTCCAAACACAAGGATTCACATTTCCTATGCCCTTTGCTGGGCTGCTCCACTTTATGGTCCTTCCCCTTCACATCACCTTCTCAGAGAGACCTCTGAACATTCAGTTAGAGCGAGCCTGCTCTCTCACTGCCTGCTCTCTGCCACTTCACCAACTTTCGTTTTCTCTGCAGCACATACTAGTACCTGCTGCTGTTCATACTCATTTGTTCGGTTTGTCTTTGCCCGTCTCCGTCAGAAAAACATATGCTAGAGTTCTTGCTTTTTCAAGAGATGGATGATAGATAATATGATATTTTCTGAATGAATGATTGAATGAATGAATTTATCTTCACATTCCCTGCATCAATATTTATTTACAACTCAGCAACACAGGGACTACTTGATAATATTATTTGAACATTGGTCAAATTCATTCTTTGATAATGCACGAATGTATAAAATGCACTTTTTCACACTTGCCTACTCACTCTTAACTCCTTCCCATCCTCTTTCCCCCCTCCCCCAAAAGTTCCTTTTCCACATTCATTTCCTTTTTTGGTGACCTGTTGAATAATGTTTTGTTGAATTATCTCAATTAATTGTTTAATATGAGATGCAAATATTTTTATTTTTATAGAAAGAACATGTACCCAGCTGCTGATTCCTGACCTCTGCACAGTCAGAGTCTTCATTACTTGCACTTCCTCAGGGCTCCCACTTCCTTCTGCCCTGTCTGGACTCTTAGAATAGCTCAGATGACAATGGAAAGGTCTCATTTACATTTGTGCTCATACAAGAGATCTCAGGTGGCGCGAGTTTGGCAAATTCCAAGTACCAAGTCCTGTTACACAGGCAATAGCAGTCCTGCCCTGGCCCCCAAACAAATACCAGAGCTTCCCGGTCAATCTGCAAACACCTAAAAATCAAACAACACAAAAAATATCCACCCTTACTGCTCTTTCTCAACATAGCACTCAAAGTCTTAGCTGGAGCAATTAGAATAGAGAAAGCTATATATATAAAAGTTATACAACTAGGAAAGGAGGTAATAAAATCATTCCTGTAAGGAGATTATATATACATTAAAGAATATATACATACAATAAAGAGTCTGACAAAAGATTATTAGAATTGGTAAACAAATTCGATAGACTTGCTCAATACAAAATTGAAAAGTAGTATCATTTTTATAAACTGATAATGAGATTTCTGAAAAGGAAAATGAAAACAATGTCATTCACCATAATTGCAAAATACCCAGGGGCAAGTTGAACCGAAGTTTTTAGGACCTTCTATGATGAAAAGCACAAACCCA
This sequence comes from Chionomys nivalis, assembly GCF_950005125.1. Taxonomy (NCBI): domain Eukaryota; kingdom Metazoa; phylum Chordata; class Mammalia; order Rodentia; family Cricetidae; genus Chionomys; species Chionomys nivalis. The sequence goes on along the minus strand of NC_080089.1, from coordinate 50,739,508 downwards.
TGATGAAAGAACTTGAAGAACACACCCCACTCCACTCCCACATACAATAAAAAGCCCTCTCACGTTCATACATTTCAAAGGATAGATTGCATAAATGTTCATACTACCTAAGTTATCTATTGATTCAACCCAGTTCCCATCATAATGTCGGTGGCACTCTTCTCTCTTCCGTATTCATTTCTAATACTGAAACTGTGGAACGTGTAGCCTTTTAGAGAATTTTACCTCATTCAATGTGTGATTTGGCAAAAGTGTGCGACCACAATGTTGACTCATGTAAGCATTATATCTGACTGTAAACTGTTAAAGCTTCTTAAATATACATTAATCATCTCATTCATCAAGGAAGCTTAAATATGTGACAGTTGCCATCCCCTCTGTGGGTAACTGCTGCTACAGGGACAACACATTCTGGGTTTGATGTTGTCAGACGATTAGGATTGTCAGTGAGGGGTTTCAGACAACGGCAATGGCATACATTGAAGTATTTAGTTTCCTAACTCTTTCTTCTGGTTGTTTTATAGCTGAAGTGTTACTATGTCACCTACCAAATTCACAGTCCTCCTACCTCAGCGTGAGGTTGGAATGACTGACATGTGTGACACCATTTCCAGATTTGACCATTCTTTCCATGAATGTGGTTAGTAAGCATGTGGCTGCTATGTGCTTGCAATCTCATTATGACACACGTATATATTTGCAAAAATGTGTGATCTTGTAAAGTAGATTGCATGCTCTGTCAAGCTTTTACGTTTTTCAAATAAATACCCATTTTAAAATATAAATAAATATATTTTTCCTAGGATTATACTGATTGGGATCTTCTGGCATCTCAGCTTTTAGAATCTGGTATTAGCAATAGTGTTTTTTGGGATTATAGACCTATTTGCTTTGTGGTCAGTGTTTTTAACTTATGGATGGCTTAATTTTCCTCCGATGACTTCTTCTCCCGATCTCAGCCTTTTCTATCTGTTTAGGATGAGTGTGAAGATTAATGCTGTGTATATTAAGTAATTTTTAATAATCTATACTGTCTTAATTGGGTTATCATTGCTGTGATGAAACACCATGACCAAAGCAACTTGGCAAGGAAAAGATTTATTTGGTTTACACTCTCGCATCACTGTTCATCACCAAAGAAGTCAGGACAGGAGCTCACAAAGGGCAGGATCCTCGAGGCAGGAACCTGGAGGCAGAAGCTGACACAGAACTCATGGAGGAGTGCTGCTCACTGGCTTGCTCCATGACTTGCTCAGTCTGCTTTCTTATAGAACCCAGGACTGCCAGCCAAGAGGTGAAACTGCCCACAGTGGGCTGGACCCTCCCCCATCAGTCACTAATTAAGATGGTGCCCTACAGGCTTGCCTGCAGCCTATGGAGGCTTTTCTCAATCAAGGCTCCATCCTCACTGATGACTACAGCTTGTGTCAAGTTGACACAAAACTAGCCAGCACACGTACATTTGTTGTTACTCTATTTTTAGATATTTATAAGAGAACATGGTTCTAAGTGCCAAGATCCACAAATAAGTTACTGAGGTCTTATTTTATAAAATGCTAGCTTGCTCCTCTGAGCAGTAAGCGTAACTCTGTAAGGAAGAAAAGAATCTCCATGCGAGTTTTCCCCCTGGATGTTGTCCCCAGGACCAGGGGTTAGGTGCAAGTGTTTTACTTAGGAAATGATGTTGTGAAGCAACAGCAGGAGGGAAGGGAAGAGACCCAAGCAAAGACAGCTGCGACTGTAGCCCTGTAGCCCAATCCTGTGGAAAGACTCAGGAAACCCTATACACACATGCCTTGCAGCAACCTGCTGTTTGGCCATAAGAGCTGGGGACATTTGTGCACTCAGTAGAGGTGACGTTCATTATCAGAACTCCAGTTTTCTCTGTGCTCAGCACTGGGGGTGGGGGAGGTATATATGTATATTGGTCTAGCTATGGTACAGCCTCCTGGACAAACTCTTAGACACAGGACTAGACTTTTATAACAAAACACAGAATGAAGGATTTTTCTCTAGCGCTGAAAACCCCAGGATGTGGGTAGGGCATAGTTCTTTTCTAAGCTGAATGTTACCTCCCACTGGCCCGCATCTTGTACATTCACCATGCTAAGTATTGGACCCCTGTGGCTGGAAGAAGATTCTTCAGTGTCTGATGAATAGGTGATCATTCATACAAAACAAGTGGTTAAGGAATGAGAAATCATAGTTTATGTATAGAATTTAGTTATATCTAAGTCTCCTAACAAATTTAAGTTATTTTATACAAGTATAATTATGATGAACCACACGGGATAGATGATTATTATGACACAAGAGCATGAGGTTAAAAAGCAAAAAAAAAAATAGTTAATGTCTTTGATCTGGAATACATAATTTACAGAAAACTTGCAATAATAATAAAAAGATTCCATGATCAACAATGCCTGGAAATTAGAAGTGAAATTCCTTCATATTTAGTCAAAGACATTTATAAAGGACTTTAAAACTGGCCGTACGTGGCTTAATTGTCCCTAACCTGTTTTTGTAGAACACTTGCCACCTTCCAGAATTTTCAAGGAAACTTGATGGGAAAAAGTTTCCCTGTGAACTTTTTCTTTTCTTATTACGGCAAGAAAATAAATAAAGATGAAACTGTGTACGTATCTGAAGTCCAGATAAGAGGTCCTCTGTGGCTCTCACGAATATAGAAAACCTATTTAAATTTTCTCACTTCCCCTTTCTTTTCAAAGCTGGTCCAGTTAGTTAGCCTTGGCTTCCACCCCTCTCTCGTTGGTTATAAAACAAAATGGAATGTTTGCACTGAAAGGACAAGTCTGAGCAGTGACTCAGAGGAAACAAGCATTTATAAACCATGCTTCCCCAAAGTCTCCGTACAAACACGGCCATGGCTCTGTTCCATATTGGACCAGGCAGCGCTCTTACTGGGGTGGCCCCTTGGCAAACTGGTGTTACAGGGCCCTTACTAGAAACAAGACCTGGGCTGCAAAAGTGGCCTTGAGACAACAGCATTCCACGGTGATCTTTCATCTCCAAGAGTCAAAACAAGAATGACTGAAATGAAACCAGACAAAGAAAAGGGGGCCTTGCTGGAACAGAACATTCTTGAATCTGCAAAGTTTGGTGGGGCTGAAACTTCCTTAGTGGCAGAGGCCTTCCCTGCTGTCTTCTTTATAGTATGCCTTTGCCCTAGGGCCAAGGTTGACCTTATCTATCCAGAATACAAAGTATACCAAAGGCGCTTGGTTTTCATGTTGGAGTCAGTGGGATTTAGGTTTGAATCCCAATTTGCTATTATGTATTTTCTCTCAACTAATATTTAGGATGGACTGATTTTGTGGTTGGCATTGCTCTTCCTAAGTGCTGAGAAGGAGGCTGAGCTAGAATTACAGGATTGCTATTCTCCTGTGGCTATTGTCTAAATGGAAGGAGAAAAAAGAACCCAAACTAAACCCAGAGAGATGAACTGAAAGTGATGGTGACGTCATGGTGATAACAACTAGGAACTAGGCTGGATGAGGAGAGAAAGCTTTTACAAGATGGCAAAGGGGTACCCTCGACAAAATGCCAGCTGAGACCAGAATGACAGGAAAGTCAGCCAGAGAAGGCCATGCCTGGTACAAGCCTGTTTCATGAACAAAAACAAAGCCTTTGCCGTGAGTGGCAGAGACTGATGAGCGAGGAGGTGGGAAGTATAGAGGATAAAGAGGGCAGTTGTCTCTGAGACACTTTTCGTAGAGAAGTGGATTTATTTCTACCATTGAAACTGACTGTGGTGACCATTAAAATACACAGTTATTTTGGGTCCAGACTTTTAGATTCCTGGTGACTTCTGTCTTGGTTTCTCTGTGGCCCCAAACTAGTTCAGAAGATGGCCCGAAGAACATTTTTCCTCATAGCTCTGTCTCTGAGGATCAGGGAGAATCCCAGAAGAGGGTGCAGAAAGGTTTTAAGAGCCAGAATCCCACAAATCAGCTTTGAAACTATCTCTCCTAGAAATGGCTACACAAACAACGTTAGAATAATGGTAATATCAAAAGACTTGCTGACAGGGAAGGGGGTAATTTCCACATAGACAAGCACTACGGGTAACTAACGACCTCAGTGACTGCTGAGGGAAGGAGAACGAGCACCCGTACTTGTTGTCCAATGCAAAGGGGTCAGGCCTAACAAGAGCAGACTCAGCAGGTTTATTTGTGGACACACAAGCATGAATGTACATATACATATGTATGTATGCAACAATAATAATCAAAGAAACAGAGGTCAATAATTTGAGAGGAGATGCATGGGAGGCTTTGAGGGAGGATACCTGGGAGGGGCTGGAAGGAAGAAAGGGAAGGGGGAAGTGATGTTATTCAATTTTAGTTAAAAATGTACAATTTTTTAAAAGCAACCATGATGTATGTTTATAAGCAGTACTTGTTATTAATGTAATTATTATAAAGCTGCTGTTATTATTTTAAGAGGACTATTTATTTAATATGAGAGCTTTACTTGAGATATGATTAACTAAGATCAAATTTGTATCACAACATGAAAGGTCATGCTATTTGGGGTTGTCATTTCTTACAGGGTTAGAGAGTGAATCCAGGGCTGTACACATGCAGGTAAGTGTTCCACCACTGAAAGCTGTCTGCAGGCCCCTGTGCTTACTTTGGATCCCAGTGCTCTAAATCCCTGAGATAGGTATTCTATTAGTTATGGCTCCCATAGCAGAGTGATATGCTAGAGGAGTGATTTTCTTCTCTAATCCCTAAATCTCTGTGACAATTTGGCAATGACCTTTGCTATTTTACAAGTGGAATGATCATAATAGTAAGTCCCGGTTGCAATAATCTGCTTAATGTACAACCAGCAGCTGAGGATGCAACACATTGACAGAGCATTGGCCTGGAGTCTCAGAACCACAAAATAACCAATACACTTAAAATAAAAGTTATGACTGATATATAAGCTTTCTTAACTTTCTTGCTTGCTTGTTGTTGTTGGGTTTGTTGTTGTTGTTCTTTTAAGACAAGGTTTCTCTGTAGGTTTGGAGCCTGTCCTGGAACTTGCTCTGTAGACTAGGCTGGCCTTGAACTCACAGAGATATAACTGCCTCTGCCTCCCGATTGCTGGAATTAAAGATGTATGCCACCGCCACCTGCTGTTTTTTGTCTTTTTGAGACAGGGTATCTCTGAAGCTTTGGAGCCTGTCCTAGAACTCACTCTATAGTTCAGGTTGACCTTGAACTCACGTCTCTCTGCCTTCTGAGTGCTGGGATTAATGGCGTGCACCACAATCACCTGGCTTTAACGTTTCATCCTAATCATTTAGAGTTCTCACTTATCCAGTCTCATAAAAGCTGTGGCTATTAATGGGAAGCAACATTAATTCTACTTTCTAAATGAAGCCTTGAAGGCACCTGTAGCTTAGCATACATATCCCCAGTGGCTGCAACAGAAAGTAGGAATGGGTAGAAGGGCACCGTGAGGACATTCCATGGGTTAGTGATCACTGTCATCTCCTTCAGTGGGGACGGAGAGCCAAACTCACAGAAGGGTGACAGCAGCCTCTTAATTTGAGCCAGCACAATGCATGCATAGAGGCCATTCCTGCTCAGTATTTACCCTTTCAGATCAAGAAGGGGTAGTCAGAGTTGGATTGACTGAAAATGATTGAAACCTCATCACAAACCGAAGTTCACTGGAGAGGAAACACAAGTTACACAGGTTTCCCAAACCTTATTCTACATGGTGGGCTTTCTTAGATTATGTGTATAGCCTCCTTCCGTATTTTTGAATTCTCAATGCACGGACATAGGCAACTGCAAATTGGAATTTACACTTTCCTCCTCGTCAATATCCCCTAACCAATACAGTATAACAACTATTTTTACAGTGTCTACATTGTATTGGATATTATAATCAGCTAAGAGGTGGTTTCAAGAATATATGAGTACAGGCAGGAGGAACTTGGAGTTCAAAACCAACTTAAGATACATAGAACAATCTGGGAATGTAGCTTAATGGCAGAGTACTTCCCCAGCATGGTCAAGGTCCAGAATTCAGTCCCCAGCACTGCAAAGGCGGGGAGGGTTATATGAGGAGACATGTATAGGTTGTATGCAAATCTATAACATTTTATGTGAGGGAGACCTTTAGGAGATACTGAGGGATGAGGTTACTGCTGCTGCTGCTATTACTGTTATTATTATGAATTATTATTATCAGAAGAAAGCCAGGTTAGATGCCCCTTTTCAATTACCATGCCCTGCCCTGAAATCAGTTGTACAAAGAACAAGGATTTCATAGTCAGCTCCATTGTCCCTGTAAGGCGCCCTGGCTGGGGAGTCATGGGGTTCGGCAGACACCCTTTGACCAGGGTGAGAGCTGAGAGAGCTTGTGAGCTGAGGCACAAATGCTCCTTACAGAACAGTCATTGCCATTATTTGTGTTTCTGGATTACATCCTCTCCACCCTGAACAGAGTATGACCTTCACAGGCCAAGCTGGAGGAGGAGTGCTGTTGCTCACTGGAAAGCAGTTATGCTTTCCAATTGGCAGCCCCAGCCAATGCATAAAAGATGGAGTTAGCAAAGGAAGTTCTTTCTCCTTGAATTCTCCAATGAACTATATGGAGTTTAAATTACTGGCAATTTTTTATTATCTACCTTGTCCAGCCACTGAATAGTACTTTTAGAAAACAACAACAAAAATCAATTTGAAAGCCCTTTTCAAGATTATTCTTTCTAGAACCCAATGTGTGATTTAAATTTTCTATTCATTGTTACCATCTTTAGGAAAATTCCAAAACAAGTTTGTAAAAGTAAGAAGACAAACAACTCTCAGATACAATGCAGACAGATTGCCCACTGCTACCTAGCATAAAGGAAGCACAATTGATGTTAGTTAACACTCTTATAAACATAAGAATACTTTTTAAACCCTCAGGCCAGAAAACTTCCCTAGAGTAATATTAAATGACTGCTTGGCATCTCTTTCTTCACAAAAATACCAATATTCACTCTTTCATGCATGGACTTTATATTCTTCTATACAAAGTCAAACCATAAAATAAACATTAGTGGATATAATATAAATGGTTCTTTATGATCACAGATCTTCTAAAACATTATACCCTGAGATTTAAATCAGAGGTAATAAAAATAAAATTATACAAATATTGTCATTGGCAATGTATTTCCCCTGCTGTTCCACAGAGCCAAAAAAGGAGAAAGAGGACTAACTGGGACTGTATCTGATAATTTACACAGGCTATCTTGGAATATTTTTTCTATAAATGATCTTATATTGGGGAAAAATCTTCCTATGGCTTCTAATACAAGCCCTGTATTCTAGATTTACTGCCAGAGTTCAGCCTTCAAACTGGCTTGCGTGAAGGACAGAGCTGACATCTCAGACAATTTGGAAATACAGTTATGAGAAAAAAAATCCAAAAATAGGAAAAAGATGTTTCCACAGAATTCAGTGTATACAAAATAGACATTTGGCATGCTGCTATGTATCTATAATTTGGGGTCTTAAAAGGTCCTTCATGAGAAAGAGAAAGTCGTTAAAACTTCAACTAAAACTGTATTTTTCAGATTTTTAAGTTCACTTTGTCATTTTTTGGCAACCAGATCATAAATCACATATCAGCTTTGGAGAACAAGTTTTGTATTCTGTGTGTGTGTGCATTTTCTTTCCAAATTAAATTACTAATTATACTACTTTGCAAAATACAAAACACAGGATTTAAAAGAAATGATAACTTATGGACAAACATTCTGATTCCTATATATTAAGTACAGTGCATTCATTCAAAGTACCTGCCTTTGTAGGGTTTTTTGTTTTTAATCTGGAAAGTTCACATGAAGCTCCCTTTACACTATCAACTCATCTCCTGGAACCTCCTAGAGACCCAGTGAGTGCAGCTTGATCATGTCTTATCCATCTCCTGATGCACAGGGGGTGTAGACTCAAGTAGAATACTGGTAAGGCCACATGTGAACATAAGCCAACGTCAGCGGTCGCTATGATGGTGGTGATGCAGGGAGATATACTTTTGTTTCTTAAAACCTCCTTCATCCTTTCTCCTGTCTTGGGGGGTCACTGTCCTTTCGAAATCCTACCCTTCCTTGAGAATTAACCCATGCCTGCCACCTTCTATAGGAAGTATATCTTTAACATTATAGTTAGAATTGACCCCTCCTAGCCCTCCAGTCTTACTTTTTGTTTTATTTTATGGGAGTTAATCACATATGGTTCAATTAAAGTTCATATTTACAGATAAAGAGGGAAAATGTTTTCAGTTCCTGCAGAGATAAGACTAGATCATCTGCTTACCGGGACACACCATAGCCTCAAGAATACTGGCATCTAGTCACTGAACAAGTACTCAATATGTGTATTAAATGGATGATTGCACATTGAATGCTTGAATCATGGAATCGTGGGATTAAATAAAACCTTTAAGGATATTTGTATTATTTACAAATACAGTCTACCAAGATATTTCTAATGCATTACTTTTCTTAATTCTGTATGGCAGTGTGGTGGTTTGCAAGAAAATGACACCTTGGAGTAGGTGTGGTCTTGTTGGAGAAAGTGTGTCACTGTTGGGGTGGGCTTTGAGATCTCCTATGCCCAAGCTATGTTCAGTCTCACAGTTCACTTCCTGTTGCCTGTGGATCAAGCTCCAGCTCCATGCCTGCCTACATGCTGCCATGTCCCCCCATGGGGATAATGGATTAAACCTCTGAAACTGTAAGGTACCCCAATTAAATGTTTTACTTTTTAAGAGGACTGTGGTCATGGTGTCTCTTCACAGCGATAGAAACCCTAACTAAGACAGGCAGTTATTACCGTCACAGCCTTATGTGTTGGTTAGTCAAGGATCAAAGACACTAGCTAGCAACTAAATGCCACACCTGTTATTTTTTCTCAGGTGTTGGTTCTGCCCCTAGAACTGTCTCTAACACTTCTTTTTATATCCTATGGTAATTAATCCCTTATCTAGTGTAGGTTTTGTTGAGATGCATTTTAGGTATTTAGCTCTTGTAGACCGTGAGTAGTTTGATAAAAGATGACTAAAGTTCTTGCCACTCTTGAAGGCATGAACACTTTATCTTTGTACACTTTATGGCATCTTGCACCAGTTAAAGAATCACTACCATATTTCATTAGGTGCCACATATTTCATCGGGCACCTTTAGTGATGATAAAAACCCTTTCTCTCTTGCTAGAAAGTGGTTGTTGGTCATTTTTCATATTGTGTTAGGAGCATTTTCTTTGTAAACTTCAGTGTTTCATATACATATGTCTTGTCTGGTCACACCAATGCCACTTTGTGGTATAAGCAGTGTGGTTGCTATTATCTTCATCATTCTTCCTGCACTGGATTTATATATCTTATAACATTTGATATCTATGCATGAGTTAAAAAGCTTTAAGTCATAATATTAAAAAGAACAACTCTGAAGTCACTATATATTCTAGGTACTAGAACATTGCCAATACAATTAAAATAGCCCTGCATATCTTCCTCCAAACTAGCCTCTGTCTTTCCATTTTGCATTTTTAATTCTTAAAAATAGCTTTGCCTCATATGCACATATCCCTGATTGGTATCTTGTCTAGTATTGCTTGGCTTCTTGTTGGCTTTGATAAAATATCTTCAACGTGTTGTCTTCAGTCTCTGAGACTTTCTGTTTTCCTCCACCTAACGTTAATAATTTTATCACAAAGCCATATTATAGCTCATGGGTATAGATCATTTATGATGTTACATGATATTTCATTCTGAGATCATGCCATGCAACAGTTACCTAGCTACATTAGTGTGGACATTTGGAAACAACAGTTTCCTACTAAAGCCATAAGAATTAAAATTGCTATGATCAAGTCTTTTACTTTCCTGGTATACAAGAATAAGAAGTTTTCATTCTTCCAGACATGTTGAATTAAAATTAATATTACAAGTTGTCATATAAATATATATATGCATATAAGTATTATATTTACATAGATTTTCAATTGTATAGTATAGTCCTTATCTACCTGTTAATTGCTACATCCTTAGTGCCTAGTTTAGAGTATATACTTAGGACTCAGAAAATGCTTGTTGAATCAGTAAGTCAATGTATGAATTAAGAGTTTCATTGCTTGCTTATAAAGTAAATTATCCTGTTAGAATTTCCCATCAGAGCAGGAATCATTGTGGAATATTTAAGAGACATTCAATGTACTATCTAGAGAATTGGGTTCTCATCTAAGATCTCACAGTAACTGGCTGCAAAATTCTAGGCAAATCACTCTACGTTTCTAATTTTGAATGGCAACATTTATAGATGGAATGACAATAATTTATGATTCATCTATGGATTAACCGAGGGTATTTATACAAATGTTTTCCAAAACATGAATTTAAACATATATGTTACCTGTCATTGTTATTCGTAATAGGTTCTACACACTTGTAGATATAGATGAACCTAAAGAAGAATTATTATTATTTTTTTACCAATAATCTTTGAGGTTGGGCATGGAGTCTAATAACAAAGCAGAGATAGGAGAGAGAGAAGAGAGAGAGAGAGAGAGAGAGAGAGAGAGAGAGAGAGAGAGAGAGAGAGAGAGAGAGGAGCGCAGGACTGGTAGACTTTGTACAGTGGGTGTGTGGCATCAGGCTTTTGCTGCAAAACCCAGCTATTTTTAATTTTAAGTAAGTATAAAGAATCTCTTTTGAAATAGGGCAACCAAAATAATGCATTACCTTTTCCAATCAACCTGCTGCCTAGATGAAAAATTCATCTTTGTGTCAAAATAAGAAGTGATATATATAGTTTGGCACTAAGAAGGGATAGAATCTTCAGTGGGCGAATCCTCTAAAAAGTCTTGGCTATAAAATAACCACAGCAGAAATATCCATTTGTGTTGAAGTAAGCTTGTAGAGTCTAGAGCAGTGAGACTGTTTTAGCTCAGATTCACATGGGGGCCTAGCCTATCTGCTAGCAAACTTTTTATCTGCCTCTTTGCAAAGAAGAACAATAGAGTTAACTCAGGATTTGGAAGTAGCTTGTCTTCTGTCTCCCAGAGTCTGCAGCCTTGGTCTCTATTGTACCTTCTGAGAAGCAGAGGGCTAACAATCCTGTCCTCTGGATGGAGGAATGAGTTTGGTTTGTGTGAGTGAAGAACATGGACAAACTTTCAAGTCTGGTGCAGATGTTGGTGTCCCAAGATCCCAGGTACAAGGTGGACCCCAGCACTGAGAGGAGGCTGGTTCTAATGCTAGCGACTGAGCAGTGAGGTGCTGACTCCTTTCAGCCGCCCTTTGTCTGAGTGCCGCCTGCCTTCTTGCCCCTGTGCACACACATCCCCAGCTTGCCTGTCCAGCCACCTGCTGAAGGTGTCCTGCATTGCAAACTGGGGTTAGTTCTTCCCTCACTTCCTCTGTCTTATGCATCTGGTATTTCTATGTTCCTTTCCAGCTGAGGGCCCATGTTTGTCTTTCTGAAACAATAGAAAGCCTTTGCATGGTGGGAGCCAAGGTTTTTTTTTTCTCCCTCCAAGCCTCAAGTGGTGAGTTTTGATGTGGAATTTGGACAAAGTTTATGTGACCACAGAAACCCACTGTGAAGAGTAAGAGAGCCCAGGCCACGAGGCAGTGTTTTACTTTTCTGCAAACTGTACAGGTGTTATGATAGTTTTACATATCCCAGGAATCATCTGGAAAAAGCACAAACCTCTCTTACCCTTTAACAAGTTCTGTGTGACAGACCCCCTGGGATCATCATTCACAGAAGTCCCTGGAGTGGTATATGTGACTTTAATTCTGTCTTATGTCTTCAGTGAAAACTTAAACACAGGACTCAGAAGAAAAAACAGTGTGTTCTTTAGGAATAAAAAGAGTTTAAATATTTAAAATTAAATATGGAAAACATGTATTGGTTGGAGCCAAAACAACTTGGGGGGACTATTTGGCCAACTTTCTCTTTCATGGCCCTATACAATTTCTTTCTTACCGTCTGAGATTTCCATTCTTCTCCATTCTTTCCTTTATATTATCCAGGTCAAATCCCAGAGGAACCTAGCTTGGCTAGTCTAGCTTGCCTTGACTACCCTTGTTGTAGGAAACACTCTGCGTAAGGTCACCTTGCAGGTCTCCTATCGACCTGCCCTCAATTCAGCCAGCAAATGGTGCTTTGTGGAGAAGAGACTGCCTCAGTTTCACTCTTTCCAACAGAAGGAAACATGACTGGCAGGTCCAGGGCACAGAGGGTCAGGGCCCACTGAACAAGAGGGAGAGAGATCTCTTTGAGCAGATCAGTGCCATAGTCCGAGTTACCCCCCTCTCACCTCCACTGATCTCTACCCCCAGCAAGATGGCTCCTGTAGGCAGATACACGTCAGTCTCAGGACCAATCTCCCTTTCTCCATCTCTGAAATGTGCATGCAGTTTCTCAAAACTCTAAAAATAACTGGGAAAATAATCCTGTCAGGCCATGGTGGGCGGGGAGAGAAGGCTCTAATAAAAAGAAAATAGCCCAAGGAATTTCCCCTAAGATTATTAGAACTGGATCCAACACGGAATTTTATTTTATTTCTCACCTCAAAACCCACATCCTATATCTGTACTTACTAGCTGTGAGACCTTGAGGAATGGTCTTAGCTGTCTGTCAACCTCCCATGAGGTAAGATGAGGAACGGCCTGCAGTTCCTCAGCTCTGCTGCAGGCACATCACAAGTGCTTGATATATCTTAGCCATTTTTTAATAATATCTACGATGACTTCAATTAATAACTTCACAGATGTGATTCAATTAGCATTTCTTCAGGGCTTCCTCTCTGTGAGCTTCTGCATGAAAGCCACCAATGATTTACAACTTCCCAAATTAAAGTCATTCATAAATCTTAACAATCTCTTGATCATGCTTTTTTTCTTTTTCTTTACCAACACACACACATATATGTATATATATAAATGTATATATATAAATTATAAATGCAGACTCTGACAAAATCAGTGACACAGCTACTCCAAGTGAGAGAAGTTTTTAATAATATGTATGTGCCTGTGACACAAGCATAACTTGAAAATCAATTTCTAAATACTGAAAAAAGTTTAGAGAAATTATACCTAAAGGTTATCATCAAACTTGAGAGAGCACACCCCGCTTAAAGGTCACAAGTCTGTGTAATTCATACACGACATTTCTTCTCAAAACAAAGTACCCTTATTTTTCTTGAATGAAAATTCAGTGCCAGCTCATATCCTTCCCAAACACTCTCTGCTATGCGAAACTTATCAGTGTGTGTACAGGGCAGAGGGGAGAAGCAAGGAAGTCGTATTCAGCTTCTACTTTCCAAAGGGCTTTTGTCAACAATGAACACACTTGAACAATGGGGTTTCCCAGTCCATTCAACTTTCCACCTCCCCTTAGGTCAGCCTTCTTCATCTTGATCCATGTTGAAATGTGCTGTGTGATGGTGAACATACGTCTTAAGCAGGGGTACTTGGCCATGGGGGAGAATCTCATGTAGTGAGCCAGTTATCATGTAGGTATTCAAGAAACCTGTGTTGACTTCCTGAACTATATTGGATGTGTTCACTGTATAAAGAAATGCATAGAAGATGGGTCAGTTCCGTGGCCGTTCTATAGAGTATGGCAATCAAACAATGTTTAACAGTAACTCACTATAAAATACTTTCTATCGCAGCCCATTGCCAATTAAATATGTGAACAGAAAGGGAGTGGACCCGGATGGGAGGGGAGGGGAGAAGGAACTGGGAGGAGCATAGGGCGAGAAAAGAATAATCAGGATGTACTATGTGAGTGAAAAAAAAAGTATAATTCAAATAAAAGGAAAAAATCTTCATAGTACCCTTGGTTTATTTCTTGGAAGGCAGGAAACCCAACACATGCAACAAAAAGGCTGTGTATATGCTGTTCATTATATTTTATGTGTGTGTGTTTGTGTGTGTGTATACATGTATATGTATATATATTATATCAAAGGAAGTGCTGTGTCTAGTAGGAGTGATGCCTGAAAGGAACTTAGAATTAAGGCTGTACTTGGCACATGACTGGTATACACCACTATTAACAATTTTCATTGATTAAGTCACCAAATCTTACTTTTAACTGTTAGTGTCTCTTGCATAATGTTTCCTTTGTACAATTGTTTGGAACACTATAAATACAATCTTGGAATTAGGTGATAAAACTTATACCTATTATGATTATTTATGAGGCCAGAATTGACAAAACCAGAATCAGATGTTTAAATATATGGAGTGACTGTGTTCCTTTATTATATATCTAGTAAACAAAGACAGAAAATTACTTCGAAGCATCTAATCTTTCAGAGACATAATCTTGCACTTTTTCCTCACTAATGAGATTTACACAATGTCATCAATTTTGATAATCTTTAATATTGTGCTCTGATTTTATAGGTAATAAAATATCTTGTTGTTTAAAACTAAATAATAAATAAATACTTAAAGGAAATCTTGCAAACAAAATCTTGGGGGTAAATTCTTACCAGATACTAAGCATTTTGATCATTTACCCTTTGCTATGTTATTGTTTTATAAAAAAACAAGAATGCTACTTTGTCCCATGATATTGATTTTATTCTCTATCAATGTATCGTGCGCAAATTCAGGCAGGGGACTTCTGTCTGAGTACTCGTGGGCAAATTCAGGTGGGGGATCCTGTCTGAAAATAGTTCTCCCACATCAGAAATCCACCCAGTGAAGATCCCATCAATGTTCCTCCAGGCCCATGTGTGTGAAACCCTGTGCTTGGTGCTGTGGGAAAGTGAAACCACAATCATTCCTGCTTGCATCCAGCTGGGGAAAGGATTCGCAGTACCTCTGTGATGAGTGAGGTGGCGATTGTCACAGGAGTTGGGGGTTCCTAGGGAATAGGAGTTTCTGGTATTGGCTGCTATTTGATTAGGGTGAGGAAGAATAAAGGAACTGGTCAAAGACATTGCCGAGATGTCAAGCAGGGAAGGATCCAGAGAAACAGGGTGAACAGAGGAGAGAATAAGTCTGTATGCAGACCCTGCAGGATAGAGTTGGGGGGTGGGCCTGGCCATGCTAAACTTCCTTGCATCCCCTGAGTTCTATCATATACACAGGGCTATTTATGGATGCAAACAGCAGTGAGCATGTTTGTTCTTCATTAACTCATCCGTAAGGGTTTAATAAACATTTATTTTTGGTCCTGGCTCTTGGGCAGTCTCTGAGATCATCTCTCATCCCAGAGTACATGTGTACTGTGGTTTTGGAGGGGAAAACCTTTTAATATAACAGTCTTTTACAAGTTTTTATCATCTTCCTTCCCGATTTTATTTACTGACTACTGACATGACTCATGTCTAATATTACCGGTGTCCAAGGCAGGAGTATAAATGAAGTCTAGTTTCTCTGCCTGCCCCAGTTTGAAAGTTAGAAATCTGAACAACAAACTACTAAGCAAAATATGTCCTATCTTCCTTTTTGTTGAAAAAAAAATGTCAAATAATGATTCAGAAGGCAAGATTTGTGTTTCCAGTTGTACAACTGAGGGGAAGCTGTGGAACATGGAAGGTTGGAGATTACATCAGCCTGCACTGAGTATCCCGGTGGTATCTCCTTCCTCCAGTAGGGCATTTTCAGAGCTGTGCAGGTGAAATCTTTACCTTCATGTAGAAGTGTGTTCACCTGCCCACACCCCATTAGGAACTACTTATCTATCTTGCAGATATAAACTAATCTTTATAGTTTATATCTATAAACTATAGAAGGGTCAGCCCAGGTGAGGCTGTTTGGGCCCTTGAAATAGAATTGAGGCCATTTCTGAAGGAATTCTGGCTTCCACATAGTTAAGGCTTGGTCTAGAAGAGGGGACACAGGCTCTAAGTAGGTGTAACCTTTGCTTCTAGTGGACAGGAGCAGAAGGAGGAGGCTAGAGTATAGAGAGCTGTAGGAAGGTCCCCACTGGCCTGGTGCTCAACAGCAATGTCAATCAACAGGGATCATCTGATGTGTGTTTTGAAATTCTCATTGGAATAATGAGATTGTATATGTTCCTACAAGATGGATGATCCCTGATCTATCTTTCAATATCTGTCTTAAGTCAGAATATTCAAATATTTACTTTTGTAGGTTTTGCAGAGAAGAAAAAGCAGAAATGTTTTCAAAACTCGGGTCTTACTAAAATAGCTGTAAGTAAAAAGGATATTTTTAACAATCTAACCAAAACCAAAGGAGACATGGCTCACCCTCTGGGAAATTCTGCAGGCCACCATCTTGTCACATAAATCCAGTGACGTTCCTAATTTGCATTATTGCAGTTGTTTTAGTTTCTGTAGCTTATTTATTTCTTCTTGGTTCCTTCTGACTGACACTTTGCTAGACTTGTAATTTTTCTCCCTCAATTCTGAGAGCTGCTTGTAGCAGACCATCATTTACTGTGGTTCCCAGCGTAAAAACAAAGAAAATTTTAGGATTTTTTTTTTTATACTAATGTTACTAACAAGACTTTGCAAATTCAAAACCTTGCACTACACTCATTACACTAGTGATTGTCTAAAAGAGTAAGACCTGGCTATTCACCTCAGATCACACACAGTTTAGAGGTTAAGATGTGTGAGGATATTGTTTATAAGAAACACAATGCTGTTATGGAGATAGGTGTGAGCAAAGACAACGGAGGAGCTGATGCTGCTTCAAGACATCTGAGGAGATTTTACTGAGAGGTGGCTAAGTTTTCCGGCTGGAGCTGACAGATTGGCAGGAGTTTGCCAGGGAAGCAAGGTGACCCTTTGTCTGTTTACATTATTTAATTTTATTACTTCAGCTCATGATTTGCCTGGGTTATGTGCTATTTTCTTTAACATCTAGTCTTTCTTTGTTTTCTACCCAATGTGTCACACAGCTGTACATATAACTTTCAGCGTTACCATCTCTAAAATAGGAAAAAAAAATCTCTACATTTGTTGTCGGACACGCGTCAAAGAATCCCAGGCTAACTCCAAGATAAACCAAATATATTTGCTTTATTATAAGGGGCAAACTCACGAAACAGGAATGAGAAGTCCAACCTCAGTTGTGTAGCGCGGGAATCACAGAGAGAGCGAACCTTGGGTGGGCCGGCATTTTTCTCCCAAAAAGGTCACGCCCTAACCTGGTCCTGCCTCTTAAAGATCATTGTCTGACAGAGATTCCCAATCAGACATTATAGAGCTGTTTTGAAAATTCAGAAAAGCAACATGCCTAAGTTTTTAGCACATGACTGTGTTTGAGAGGAATTCTGTGCCCAAATGTGTGTCACGCAACTCCAGCACAGGGGCTGAACTAAGCCGGCGTTTGCCAGGGAGATTGCTCAGTTGGGAAAGGGCCTGTTGCATAACCATGAGGATGGTGGTGTGCTTTTATAATCCCAGCACTGGATTCCTGGAAAGAGGGGATCCCTAGGGCTTACTGACCAATTAGTCTAGTTAATCAGAAAGCTCCAGATTCAATAATATCCTGTCCCCAAAAGTAATATGGAGAGGGTTGAGGAAGACACCTGATTTTAACATGCACACACATGCATGGACACATACAGAGAAAAAAATCAGAGGGAAAAGATACACAACACTGGATTTGGCAATGACACTTCTTGGATATAACACCAAGAACTTCATCAACTAAAGACTAAAAACAGTAATTAGAGTACACCTAAATGAAAGCCTTTCAATGATCAAGTGCCACAATTAACAGAAAGAAACGACATTCTACAGGAAGGTAAAATATTTATAAATCACGAGTCCCACAAGAGTTACTATCCAGAATATATAAGGAACTTCAATGACAAAATGACCCTATTAAAAAGGGGACAAACAATTAGAGCAGACTTATCAAACAATACGCAGATGGAAAACAAATGCCTATATTCTTTGAGGAAAAGATAGTTCCTCACTTGCAATAGAATAGTTATAAAATAAACAAGTTTGATTACATGCCGTGTGAAATAAGCCAGTGACCAGAATTTCCAGACTGTGTGAATCTAGTAATGAGCAGTAAGCGTGCAGAGCAATCGCATCCACAAAGAGGGACAATAGTGTCCAGTGGCTAGAGCAATGGGGTGATAGTGAGTTATATAGCAGATGTGGGTTTTAGTTTTACAAGATAAAACAGTTTTGGAGTTTGGCTGCAGGACACAATAAATACATAGCAGTACTCAATGGTCTGTGGGTTAAGTTAGCAAGTTTTATGTTGTGTCCACTTTACCAGGCATAAAAATATAAATGTACAATCACATCACTGCTACATGTATGTTCTTCTGGAAGCTTCTCATTGCCTAGCAGCATAAAATCCAAGTGGCTTCTCACAGGGTTCTACCAGCTCTACTAGTTGGCCATTGTCTACCTTCCTGACTTATGGAGCACTCTTCTCTTTTCTGGTGGTGCTCCAGTGTCCCCAACTTTCCCTTCTGTCATTAACCTGCAAACCCCACCCCTGCTACAGACCTTCATACCACCTTTCCCTTGGCCGAGATGTTTTCCTCTGGATGGTTTCTTCTTATCATCTAGATTTAAGCTTAAATACTTATTCTTAAACAGACTCTGCCACTGTCCTAAGGGAGCCCTTCCTCTGTCTCACCTTACTCGATGACTGTCACAGGGTCTTATTTGATTTATAGACTTTAATACTATATAAAAATTAAACTTTATTATCTGTATTATTCAGGGCAATATTTTCCAGAAGAGACTAGAGACTTGATGCAGTTAACTACTGTTCTCTTAATGTACAAGGTAGTACAGGTAGAAATAAACACCAGTTAAGTAAACAGTTAAAGCTGACAAACATGCATTAGATACATAGGATGTTCCAAATGATGTCATAAACTATATACAAGAACACACAAGCATTCTGCAATCAAATGTCAGATCATTATAAGATAGGATATGTCCCCTATAGGACTGAATTGGATGTTCTAAGGCCCTGTGTGTAGTGAGGACCTTCCCTGGAGAGGGCATATCTCTGTGATACAGAGAGGTCCTGAACACTCATTTAGGACCCCTGCATCAAAGTTTCTTTAGGTTGGCATACCTTGGACTTCTTTTTGTTTAAATGATGTCTTTCATTTTACATACCTATCCCATTTCCCACTCCCTCTCCTCCCCCTGACTCCCCCGCCTTTCTCCCAGTCCACCCCCATCCACTCCTCAGAGAGGATAACGCTTCCCATGGGGATTCACAAAAATCTGACATATCATTTTGAGGCAGGACAAAGGCCCTCCTCCCTATATTGAGCCAAGCAAAGTATCCCTCCAAAAAGAATGGGCTCCAAAAAACCAGATCAAGCACTAGGGATAAATCTTGGTCCTGCTGCCAGTGGTCCCAAAGACTGTCTAAGCCACACAACTGTCACCCACATTCAGAGGGCCTAGTTTGGTTCTATGCAGGTTCCCCTGCTATCAATCCAGACTTTTTAATCGAATGAAACAACAGGGTCCCTTGTATGCTTATATCCGTCAGAGTCAGGTATCTAATTCCAGGGAAATCAGTCATTCTACAAACATTAAAGCTGTAAAAAGTCAAAATATCACTTACAATGCCAGTGTAATAGATACGAAAGAAGAAGGAGATAATTTTCTTTTCCCCAATTTCCTCTTAGAAAGCAACTATGGATAGAGCTAGACAGACTTCGGAAGAGCTCGTTAGGACTGCTTATCATATGGAAAGGGATATTTTTCCTTATTAAATCTGGAGGAAGAGAAGTGGGGAATAAAGGGGATGGGTAATATTAGAGGTATGGGGTATCAAAATAGAGCCAAGGACACAAGTCCTAAATCATCTCAAAAGTGGCTAACGTTTTACAGTGCTTGTGTATGTATGGATTGTGAGAGCTTGGGAAGGGGAGGAGAGAGAATTGTTTAGAAACACATGGCTTAGTTCCGCAGTTGACATGAAATTGAGGCAACATGAATGAAAGCAAGAGAGGAGGCTGATGGGACGTTTTCTAAGTCATAGACAATGTCAACTTGGTACTTGACACTTCCCAGGTAGGAGACTTGGGGTTTAGATCATATTGATTCACGTCCATCCAGGGACAAGAGGGCCAGATGATATCAAGTACAGATGCACATATTTTATAAAATAGATTATTACTTCATTATACTTTATTCATGTGTTAAAATTAATCAATATTCATGTACATATATGAGCTATCCTTATGACTATATATATATATGAAATTCTTTCTTTGTACAGAACCTTATCTCTAAAGCTGAATTTTCATCTTATTTTTTAGCAGATTACATGCATTTTATAAAATGTGACCTATATTTGAGGTACCATGCTTATTTTCTATAATTGTCTTGAGGTATTTATAACCAAAGTTTCTTCATTGTTCTCACAGGAAACTGTTTTCTTCCTACAAACATGACTTAATGCCAGAACTTGATATAGATATCCAAGCCAATGGTCCGTATCAACTCTAGAAATAAGTGCTATGGATTTCCAACACACTGTATAAGCCAACCTTTTGGAAATGATTGATGCTGTTCTAAAAAGAGAAACAATCACATCCTAGGACAGGAGAAAGACACTGGCCAGATGCTACCTGAGCACAGAGCTGCTGTCCTTGGTAGGACACAGTCACAGACCTCAGGCGGGAGCATGACAGTGCTTAGGGATGCTGGCTGTACCAATTCTATCCTGATTATTTAGTCTGATGGCAAGCTTCTCTGTGCTGTGCTGCATTAAAAAAGTAAAGAAAAATCTAGCTTCCTGGCAGCAGCTGAAGGCAGTTAAAAGACGCAGGTTTTGGCTTGTCCTATTTACCCCTCTTTCCTACTTAACTTTCCTGTCTGTTCCCCAGTTTCTGTGTAAGGTGGTGCTAATATCCACCCTCACAGAATTGTCATAAGGAGAAGTCAGAGATGATGCATGTAATATTAGCTTAGGTACCTCTCAATAAAGAAAATGAGGACATGTGATTACAATCACTACCAATGCATCAGTGAACATATTTCTATAAGTCACAGATGTATATATGAATAACAATACATTACAGCAAAAATATGTACAATGCAGCAGAACACATCTCTACAAGAGTGACATGCATCATGCAGATGATTGCATGCAAACTTTCTGACCTCACTGCTACGTGTACAGTGACCTAAGTGCATAGAGAAATTAACATTTCCTGAAAAATAAAACTCTCACAATTAGTTAAGCTCTAAGAAATATCATGTTCATTTTTGAAACCATACTTTTACATATGATCCAGCTTAACTGTGCCATTGTCTTCTGCCCTCACACCCTTTGCTTATGGATGCAGTAGATTCTGTTACTGTTGACAGCATGAGCTGTCCAGTTAGGAAGGCCTAAGCTGAAATACAGACACATTTTCTGGACATTTTCCCATATATTCATGCAATAACAATTGATTCACAAAGGGACCATGGATTTGGAGGAGAGTGGAGAGGAATATATGGAAGCATTTGAAGGGAGGAAAGGGAAGGGAGAAAATTGTAACCAGAATACAATCTTAAAAATAAACAACAAAACCAAAACTAAAGATAATCTACCTCACAGCGTTGCCATAGGAATTTATTAAGAAAATGTACGAGGGGCTCCAGAGGTCTGCAAAATAACACACTTGTTGACATTGCTTTCTGTTGCCAACCAGAGACAGAAGGTAGGACCTAACTGCTTAAAACACCACACAATTTGGTTCAGGGTACAGAGAAACAAATCTCAAATGGCTAGATGACACCCTTCCTGCTGGCTAGATTTCACAGCTCCACAACATGCTATTAGGCTGCTTGGGAAGAAAAGGTATTGATAGTCTTACCCAGTGCTAGACCTTGCCGGCTACAATACTACCCTTCAAGGCAAGGTGTGCCCCTGCTGCAATAGTGCCGTGACAGTCTGGGGTAACCAGCCTCTTCTGAATGAATTTGAGGGGAGAATGTATGTCTTTTGCTGTAAACCTAGCCAAAAGCCCACAGTTGGGGATGTCGCAGATGCTAGGGGAACCTACTATGGTTATTTTGCCGAATAGTCCTGTTGCAAACTACTTCCTAATTTGTTTATGTTTGTAGTCATAGACTGAAGCTGTTCTCCACCGTGGTCATGTAAGCTTCTTTTTTCAGTAGAAACTAGTTACTGTAGAAATTCACAACAAAACGCTAAGATTAAATGATTATGGGTTCTCAGCCATCTACGTAAATCCCCTCCCCCTGTCAAGGCCCAGAGAAGACCAAGGAAGAGGGCAAAGAGAGATGGGGAGCAGTACTGTGAGTACATGTCTTCTGAACATGACATGGATGTTGTATACATGAACCTCTAAAAGCTGAGGTTATCTGTGGGAAACCTACACACACTGAGAGAGCTACAAATCTATCACAGGTGGGAGAGGAACTCGAAAGACTCCATCCCTAGTTAAGGAGCTATTGGCAGCTGATAGCTGTCTGGGGGATTGAGAGTCACTTTTCTTTGTTGTGGAGTTGGTCATTGGTAAGTTGCCGATGACCCAATGTATGACCCATGTACACAATAGCAGCACTAATTAGACTTAGTGTGTTATAAAAAAATAAAAGGATGTGAATTTGAGAGGGACATGTGACGTGGGATTCCCTTACGTATGCTGTGAATATCATTGGTTAATTAAAAAAAAAAACTGTCTTGAGCCTGGTAGGGCAGAATAGAGGTAAGCAGGGAAAACTAAACCAAATGCTGGGAGAAAGAAGGCAGAGTCAGGAGAAGCCATGGCGCCACTAGAGGGGAAAGACACCAGCTACCAGCTGGAACATTGCCGGTAGGCCATAAGCCTCATAGTAAAATATAAAATAATAGAAATGGGTTAATTTAAGAGATAAGAGTGAGCTAGAAATATGCATAAGCTAATAGGCTAAAAGTGTTGTAATTAATACAGTTTCTGTGTGATTATTTCTGATCTGGGCAGCTGGGAACAAACAAGCAGCTTTCTACAACAGACATGCCTAGTGGTGGGGGCAGGGAGAGTTGGAGGAAATGGGGGTGGATATAACCAAGTGTATTGTATACATGAATGAAATATACAAAGAATAAAATAATTAAAAATAGAAGCTATCTGATGCCTGTAATCTCTGCACATGGGAGGCTGAGGCAGGAGGACGGTTATAAGTTCAGAGTCAACATGGAGTACATAATAAATTCCAGGCCAGCCTGAGATACAGAGTTAGACTCCACCTCAAAAAAATGTCATTTTTTTCTTCAAAGTTCTCAATAATTTGTAACTGAAAAAAAACTATGGATTTCTAAAACCTTTCCCTTAAAATGAAGCCTACACCCTTGCTCGTGTCTACTGATAGAGTGTCCTGCTGCTAGTGTCCCCACTGCCAGTTAGTACCTACACAATGCTCATACAAGTCTTCCCTGTAGTAAATGTTCCTTTCTTTTCTTCACAGAAATTAATATTTTTAACTCAGGAGTCCTGAGACCAAAGTGTAAGAAAGCCATTGGCTTTGATATAATATAATCCACAGAATATGAAATATTAGACTATCATTAAAATGCTACAGAGATATCTTTTCCAGTATAGAAAAACATCATTATATATTAGGTAGGTAATGGTTTCAAGTTACAAATCAGTGTGTGCATCCTGTGTTTGTTGAGCTATGTTATCTATCATCCATACAATTGATTATCAAGTCCTTCCGTTCTCTTGCTTTCATTTTCTGCCATTTCCCATCATGAGTATTTCTTTAACCACTGGGAAAATAATAAATAAAACTTGCTTCTGAAGAAAAAATCATTTCCACACAGTATATCTACGATGCACATGAATCTGACGGTGTGACTTTCTTCCCAGGACTGGCCCAATTAAACTGGTTATGAAACAATACACTCTCAGTTCCAGTTCCAGTCAGTTACATAGTTTTGAAGCGATGGATTTGCAACATTTTGAAATAACAGCAAAAACCTGCAGTTCATTGGAAAAACCTTGAAAGATGACAAAGTGTTTTCAACGGAGTGAAACAAAGTCAAACGTTCTGGGAAGATACCGGATCTAAGTTGCTCATTGTTCCTCCTCTTTGGAGGGTTTAGTTTTCTTGCCCTTGATACTATAAAATAATGACTTGTATTATCCTACAGTGTGTGGTGCATGAGTGTGGTATGTGTGATGTGTGTGTGGTATGTGTGGTGTCTATGTGTGGCATTGTGTATGTATGTGTATGTGGTATGTGTGATATACATGCGTGGTGTGTATGTGTGTGTTGTATATATGGGTATATGTATGGTGTGTGTATTTGTGTATGCATGTCAGTGTGTGGTATGTGTGGGTATGTGTGAGTGTGTGGTGTGTGTGTGGTATGTGTGGGTCTGTGGTATGTGTGGGTCTGTGGTATGTGTGGCTGTGTGTGGCGTGTATGTGTGTGTGGTATGTGTGTGTGTGTGGTATGTGTGTGTGTGGTATGTGTGAGTGTGTGGTATGTGTGAGTGTGTGGTGTGTGTGAGTGTGTGGTGTGTATGTGTATGTGGTATGTGTGGGGGTGTGGTGTGTGGGTGTGTGGTATGTGTGGGTGTGTGGTATGTGTGGGTGTATATTATCAGTGAAATTCTATTGTCCTCCAGAGCAGGGACTATAGTCACAGAACCTGGTAGAGTACATACAGCATAACACACTTAATCAGGCACTGACCACACTTGATAGTGGGACTGTTGCATCTTTTTGAAGAATCATCACTTTGTCGATTTATCCTCATTTCATATTAACCTCATCGATACCTTCAACCCTGTATCATGACGCAGTCTGGAATGTTCTTAATAACAAATAGATTCCTGCAGTTTATGAAACAGGAGCCTCAATTATGGTCAGGAGGATATTAATTACTATAAGGAAATCACTAAGGCCTACCAACATGGTAGAAACGGAGGATCAGCTTTCTCAAGGTGTCCTCTGACCTCCACACATATACTACGGCATGCACACGACCCCACTCATAAACACATGCACCCACATGCATACACATAAAACAAATAACTGTGATTTTAAAGTAAAAGAAATGAACAGGAAGACTAAATGAATACTGTGGAAAACAAAATTATTGAAAGCATGGAATTGTTTTGTGTCAATAGGTTCCAGCTCACCACCATACAGATTTTAATGCATTTGTAACTTCAGAAATCGTGCTAAATGGGCATATGGAATTTTGTTAGTTTTTCTTTTTTTTTTGCAATTCTTGAAATAGTTCGGCAGACTAAATTGTCTGTGCTGTTCTGTTACAGGTTAAGGAGTACAAAAGCAAGATGATTAACTCTGCTTTAAGCAGATGTTTAAAACATCATCCTGGGAAAAGAGGAGAAACAGGCAGAGTCCTTAGCATTCAGCTCACTTGCTGCATTTTGCAAAGGAGATGTAGAGGTGCTTGCTCAGGCTGGCCTTTGCTGTCACAATTGGAACCCTAACAGAGGCCCTTTGGCTCTCAGAGAAGTGTGCTGGCCACACCATACAGCCAGTTGAATGCTTATTGAAGAGTCGTGGTTAGCTGTGCTGTTCATCCTATACATGTTCCCATGTTTTCCTCATGTCGCATGTTACCTGTCAGTTATTTCAACTGCAATATATATATAGACTTTTGTTTGGTTTGCCTATGGGTTTTTTCCATTCTTCAAATCATTGTTGTATTGGAAATTTGCCTATAGAAATGACCATAAGCCTTTTGCTGCTATGGCTTTCCAGTATGAATGAAGTTGGTACCTTATGTCAAAACCACAGAAAATACCATGACAAGTGGCATGCAAGGTTACTCCGTGCTGTTCTATCCAACAGCATCTGAGGACTGGGGTTTGTGAAGTTCTGGTATCTCGGTACCTGCTTCACTTTCTTTTTCTGAGTTCTTGGGTGTTCTTTGCTGGTGGTCTCCTCTGCTAACTCATTAGGAAACACCCCTGGATTAGTAAAAAAAAACCAAAACATTATGGACATACCTTTGGTTATGGAGAAGTGTGATTTTGAAGGTGAAAGATGAACTTGACAGAATTCTAATTCGGCTCTTCCTAATACAGATCTTATCTTGCTGCAACCAAATAGTTACAGAATATAGATCATTAGAACAAGCTACAGAATTTAAATCATTTTTTCTCTAATTTTTCTTTGTGGTCAAACCACATTTACTAAAATTGTTGTGCATAGAGATGTCTCTCTTAAGTCTCCCTCCCTCTGGAGCCCTAACAGCCAGGTTGGAGACACTGTCCAACAGCCACGGGTTGGGGGTATATTGCCCCTTAAGTATTGGTGTTTCATTGTGAGATCTTAGAAGAGTAAGATATTCTTAATCCAATGACTCTTGAATAGTTATTATAACTTGTCCAGGGTCCAGTGATGGAAGAAGCCCACGTGGAGAGGTGGAGAGCTCACTGCCTCTAAAGGCAGGTGGCCATTCCAATCTTTGGGTGACTCTGTGTTCAAAGGATCTTCCATACACCAGACCAATAGCTAATATATTTTCTCTCTCTCCCTGTCTGTCTGTCTGTCTGTCTGTCTGTCTGTCTGTCTGTCTGTCTCTCTCTCTCTCTCTATTGTTCCCATTAAATTTTCTGCAGTCTTCTCAAACTAATATGGAACTGAAATTATGGCCCATTTTACACACAGAATGTAAACAATACCAAACTCCTTTTCTTCTCTGGTGTAGTAACACATAAGACAAACAATTCAGCCACAAAAATGTACCAGTGGTAACTGCCTGGAAAGTTAGAAAAATTCAAAGAAAAGAAACAAAAGACCAAAACATCAAACAAACAAACATTAAAAAAATACATACACACAGGAGAAAAAAAACAAACAAACCATCAAATCACTACAAGAATGTGCCTCTTTGACTGCAGATATTTCAGTTGGATCTGTTGTGTACTGAAGGACAATTTTGGAGAATCTTATATTCAATCCCAGGGGCTAATCAATCTTGGTGGCCCCAAATATGGGGGATAATGGAACCAAAGAGAGACCACGTGTGAGTACTGACTCAGGCTGAACTATTGACCTTACTCTGTAAGGATTATGAGCAGAAAGAAAGGTCACCCCCAGGAGAGAGGCAGTGCATCAAATGCTCTCCTTTGAAGCCAGAACTATTCTTTTATCACATTGTCGTACTGATGTTAAATGATGTGTTTGGTGAGAAATAATTACCTGTGCTAACCAAATAGCATCCCAAGCAACTAAAAATGTCATGCACTTGTTATAGTCATTGAATCATGAAACCACAGAACTGTACAGGATGGGCAGTTGTAGATTAAACATAGTTCAGGGAGGTTATTTTTATTTGCATTTTTTTTTTTTGTTTTTTAGCAGCATAGCTTCTTGGAATTAGAGATGTTAAATGGGTGGCATTAAACCATTCCCTAAGGACTTAGCTTTGTACCCATAGGTTAGTGCGTGTTTCAACCCTCATCAGGGAAGCTTCTAATTTCAGATGATAATTAACACAGAGACTCATAACTGCCCCAGAGTCTGAGAATAAGAGTCTGTGGAATGCTGAGCCCTAAATAGAATATATATTCTCACTTTCTCCTCCCAAGGCTCAGGAATCATTGCCAGAGAGGGAGTGCAAGGAGTGTAAAAGCTAGAGACGGTGTGTGCTACAAGGAACAGTGTCTGGACACAACAGGGCGGCTGTACTTATGAACCCATAGCAGTTGTGATAACATGGATAAGACTCATGCAAGCCCCAGCCAGACCAAAGCCCCACATTGGGAGGGGAGCTGGACACACAATTCCACCTAAGTCAAGAAGCTATACTGGCAATTGATAGCTTCTGGGAAAGAACGAATCAGTTTTTCTCTAAGTGTGTAGCCCATGATGCATCAGTCATGGTCCAGTGGAAGGCCACACACTCAAGAATATTTGAGCAGTACAAATTGGTCTTAATGGTTTCAATGAAAGAAAAATGGATACTAAGTTGGGTGTGTAGGGAAGGGGATATCTGTTGAGAGTTGGGGAGGTGGTATGAAAATGATGAAATTTACGGAAATCTCAAATAATTTGGCAAAATAATCTTTTAAAAAGGTGAGTAGAGGTGGGAAAATGGCCCAGGGATTAAGAGCACTTGCTGCTCTTGCACAGGACTCAAGTTTGTATCCCAGCAACCACACTGAAGTGTTCATATCTTCTTGTAACTCTGTCTCCAGGGAAACCTGACACTCTTGTTTATTCCTTGGGTACCAACATGTATATGACATGCATACAGATACACAAGCACATATATGTAAACAACAAAGTGCATATATGTGCACATATGTGTAAAAACACAAACTATTTTTGGTGAACTACAATACAAGAAAATGTGTCTAATATGAACAAAATCATGAAGAAAAATAGGAAACATAGCACTAAGAATGTATTTATATATAGACACCATGAGTGGATGGGCATGGGGAAGGGATATATTACACTACCCAGTGTTGACTGTGCTCGTATCTTCTGAGTAACATGCTCTTTACAGCCCAGTCACTGCCCTGTCACCAGATGAGTTGAAGTTACCTCTTCTCAAATACCAGCAGTCTGTGACTTGTTTGTAACCAACTCAAAATTTGGAAAACAAGATTGTGTGATTCCCAGGCCAGATGCTTTGTAAAATGTACTTTGGCTTCTTTACTGTGAGCTAGGCACTCAATCTTGGTGTCCTGAGCATCTTAGTTAGGGTTTTTATTGTGTGATGGAACACCATGGCCAAAAAGTTAGTTGGGGAGAAAAGGGTTTATTTGGTTTTTGCTTCCAGATCATAATTTGTCATTGGAGTAAGTCAGAACAGGAACTCAAGTTGGGCAGGATCCTGGAAGCAGGAGCTGATGCAGAGGCCATGGAGGGGTGTTGCTTACTGGCTTGCTTTTTCTGGCTTGCTCAGCCTCCTTTCTTATAGAATCCAGGACCACTTGCCCAGGGATGACACCATTTACTGCAGACTAGGCCCTCCCCTACTGACCAATAATTGAGAAAATGTCTTACAGATAGATCTCAAGGTGGCATTTTCTCAACTGACGCTCCTTTCTCTCTGATGACTCAAGTTGACACATAAAACCAACCAGTACACTGAGCTTTGAGGTAAGAAGTTCTGTGGTTTTGAGACTGGCATATTACACTAAAGTATAAAGTCATACAGAAAACCTGTTTGAAAGCATTATGACTGATAGGGTCAAATGAGTTTCCAGCCAATAGCTAGCATCAGTCATCAGATATGTCCTTATAGACATTTACAGATTCCAGTCTCTAGATGCTTTAAGTTTTCCCAGCTGAAACCCTAGACACCATGTGGCAAGATCAGATATCCTTGGATGTATATTCATTTAGTGTCAGAGTTTTCTATGCCTCTAAATTTTAGATTGACTTTTTATGCAAATATGATCATTGGTATATGTGACTATATTATGCAAAAAATTGATAAAATATGTCTGGAGTTAGAAAAGAGACATAGGTTGGATATTTGTCCCTCAGAGTTTTCTGCACTGTAAAGAAAGAATGGCTGAATGAAGAGAAGCAAGCCATGGAAGTATGTGGGATTAAGGGAGAAATGGGGTTAAAAATGGAAGGGTTAATCAAAGATCAGAAATAGGACAAGAAACCAGAAAGTGACAAAGAAGGGTCTGGAGAGATGGCTCAGTGATTAAGAACATGTGCTATTCTTCCATGGGACTCAGATTCTGTACCATAATCACTTTGGGTAGCTCACAACTGCTTTTAACTCCAGCTCCGGGAGATCCAACATAACACACACACACACACATACACACACACACACAGAATTTTAGAAGAGGGGAAAATTCTAAAGAAGGTACCAGATGACAGCCTTATGAGCCATAAAGAAGCCACCACTCAGAAGAATGCACTAACTAGAGAAAGCCCTAGAAATGTAACCATGGGTTTACCAGCATGTGGGTACCTGTTCAGAGAAGTGAAGAAGGACAGACAGAGGTACGCTAATGTGGATGCCTTGTACACAGTAGTAGCCTGTTTATTGAATGAGTGAATGAATGAATGAATGTGAGAAGATAAAATAAAGACAGGTTGATTACAGATGGAAGTAAAAAAAATACTATAGGAAAGTGGAGATCAGAGGAATGTTTGTGTAGGGGTGAGGAAAGAGGAGACTTCAGCACCAGGGTAGAGTTTGGATGGATACCCTGCTGCATGCACTCCACAGTAGCAAGAGTCAAGTTCTAACCTGGTGGTGTGGGAGAATTGTCTGTATTCTGTCAATCATGGCCAGGCAGGAAGTATAGGCAGGTCAACCAGTCAGGAAGTAGAGGCGGGGCAATGAGAACAGGAGCATTCTGGGAAGGAGGAAGCCCATTCCTCCACAGTCCTGCCCAGACCACTGAAGAAGCAGGGTGTGACCTGCCCCACTGAAAAAGGTACCAAGCTATGTGGCCAACATAGATGAGAATAATGGGCAATATAAGTTATAAGAGCTAAGATTAAACGTGAGCTAATGGGCCAATCAGTTTATAACTTATGGAGACCTCTGTGTGATTTTCTTTGGGACCTAATGACTGTGGGAACTGGGCAGGACAGAAACCCCTACAAGCAGGCTTTCATTTTACAGAATGGCATCCAACGCGGGAACAATCAGTTTATAATTAATGCAGACTCTTTGTGTGATTTTCTTTGGGGCTTACCGGCTGTGGGAACTGGACAGGAGAGACACCCCAACTAGCAGGCTTTCATGTTACAGCCTGGGCCTTGCCTATCACAACATTTCCTTGGTGAGCTGCTAACAATCTGTAGAATAATCATGTTTTTTGTTTTTTTGTTTTGTTTTGTTTACCAGGAAACTGAGATTGGGGACAGAGAGAACTGTCAGTCAACTATGACAAAGGATGACAAACTCTAAACTAGCATACACCATTCCATCAAGAAGTGAAAACCAATCTCTTCTATTTTAATGACATTCTCCATCATCCATAGACCCATAACACTATATATCTTAGATCTGTCCCCCAAATCACTCAATCTAACACAAATGTTGGGTATAACAGGAGGTATGGAAGGTAGAGGTGGATAGATTGGAATGGAGAATGGACTCCATATAACCCTTTTCTACAAATTGCTTTGTGCCTTTATAAATATGTTCAGAGTCACATGCATGTTGTTTTCCCATAATTAAAAGGTACCTTATTGACGTTACAATTTCTGTTTTAGACTGCCAATTTAATCTAATGTTAAAATAAATTTGTCAGCCTCAGATTCTTACAAACTAGCCTAGGGATAACTTATACCAAACTTTCAGATCCTAGTGTTTACTAAGTAAGGAGAATCCTTGTCTAAATATACATTATAACACAGAATTAAAAGGACATGATATTTTAATTCACCTGCCTTCAAGCCTCACTGGTTCTCTGCTGTGCTGAGATTTGTTCTGGGTCAGAGATATTCTAGGTCAGTGGAAAATTAGATCACTGTAGCAAGTGAGGAAATTGAATGAGTTACGGCTCTTTGCCAAATCACATGCCCAAGAGACAAACTTAGACTAACCGGGACGGCGTAAGTCCTTTAAAAAAAATCATTAAAGTGCTCATGCTTTGCATTTTCCTGCCAAAGGGGGTAGATTCCTCTAGGTTATTATATTCTGAAGCAGCTTTTAGAAGAAACGGTTGGACCCCACCCCCCATTAATAAATACCAAATGATCAACTTGTTCCAAAGAGAAACCAGCCTTTGATCAACCTCCAAGCTTGGTATCCTGTTTGTGGATGAATGCGTGCCACTGGCATTCTCCTACCATGCCACTGAAACCAAGTAAAGAGCTGTCTGCCAACACTATGCCATATCTCTTGCCAAATTATGAGATACAATGGCCATTTAATTTTTCTTTCCTTGTCTTCCCAAATGTGTTATAAACCAATAGACTATCATAAAATGTTTCAGAACATTCTTTTCTTCCCTAATGGGATTAGTGATTGAAACATGCATTTCTTCCCATCTGGGCAATTCCATCTTTGGAAAGCAACATGAAAGTTGATCCTAGAAGTTATCAGGATATTTAAATGTACAACACAGGGGCTCAGAATGGGCTCTGAAAGATGGACACTGTTAGATGAACACCTTGTAAGTTCTCATCTTCAGTTTGTAGTAATGTTTTAGGGTCACTTGCTAAGATCCTTCCTCCCTACTTAAGCCTTTTGATGATAAATCTTTTAGTTTTTCTTGGACATAGGAAGACAGGGTATTTGGTGAAGCATCCTCCAAGTGAGGATGCTTCCGAGTAATGTTACAGATGAGTTGGTGAACAGAAGAAATCACAGGGATTTCCCCAAAGTGGATGGGTATTATCCAACTCATTAATGTTTTGAGTAAAAAGCTAAAGAACTGTGTACTCCACATGGAAATGTCCTTGAAAAAAAAAACAAGAATATCCTCTACTTTGTTAGACTTTCCTGCAAATGTGCATAATACATTTGATCTACTGCCCAGATCATCTAGTCCAGCACAAATATACCAATTCATTCATGGGTATACCAGATGGGAAGGAAGGTAGGGGTAGAGGTAAGGAATGAAAGAAGGGACCTCAGTCATCTCTTGCTTCTAGACTCACTCTCAGAGCTACAGTTTACACTGCTGGTTCTCCTCATTCTCAGGAGTCCAGACTGCATATGTTAAAATTTCTCAACCTTCGTAATTCTGGAAACCTCATTTTTTAAACTAATTTTATTACCTTTGTTTAATTATGTGTGTGTGGAGGCTGTGTGCATATTACAGTATGCCTGTGGAGCTCAGACCACAGCTTGTAGGAGTTAGTTCTCTTCCACCAACTGGATAGGGGGACTGGAACTCATGTTACCAGCTCGGAAACAGGTAGGTGCCTTTACCTTCTGAGCCAGCTTGCTTGCCGCATTATACTTAAAATTTTTTTTTTATCTATATTCCAATTGGTCCGGTGTCTTCGATGAAGCTTGACTTACGCAAATATCTTGCCAAGCTTTTACTGGTTCCATAATGTAAGGCACAGCAACCCTTTCTGTATATTCCCGTACTGTCATGTTGACTGAGGTTTCTGTCCTGCCCAGTCCCACAGCCATTCAGTCCAAAAGAAGTGCACAGAAGTGTACATTAATTATAAACTGGTTGATCTATTATCATAATTCTTTGTGTATTGTCCATCTTTACATGATTTTATTTTAATCTCGATTTCTTTTCTTTTCTTTTTTTTAGTTTTTGTTTTTTTGAGACAGAGTTTCTCTGTGTGTCTTTGGCTGTCCTGAAACTCACTCTATAGACCAGGCTATTCTTGAACTCACAGAGATATGTCTGCCTCCCAAGTGCTGGAATTAGAGATGTGTGCCACCACACCTAACTTCTTTCTTTCTTTCTTTCTTTCTTTCTTTCTTTCTTTCTTTCTTTCTTTCTTTCTTTCTTTCTTCCTTCCTTCCTTCCTTCCTTCCTTCCTTCCTTCCTTTCTTTCTTTCTTTCTTTCTTTCTTTCTTTCTTTCTGTTTTTTTTAGGACTTTATCTTCTCTCTCTCTCTCTCTCTCTCTCTCTCTCTCTCTCTCTTTCTCTCACCAATGTATATTTTAAAACATACTCTAAATCATTTAGGGGTTTTATTTGTCTGAATCTATCTTTACTGTATATCATTCTTTTTCTGACCATATGAGTCTATAATTTGCTAAGCAATATGGTTAGAATTAAGGCCATGACTTTGATGACTGGATCCACCCCATTCTTAGCTTTCTGAGAGTCTAACCTCATGGCGGAGGTACTGGCTGGAGCCATGTTTATTGACAGAACTCTATGGAATTTCAAGGTCCCACCACCAAAAAGCATGCTATCAGCTATTCATCAATACCATTTACGTGTTTGGTGGTGGGGCCTCTTAAAAGATTTGCAAGGTTTTTGCAACGAAAGCTGAGTCAGGAAGCCTCTCTTAAATGAGATGTGCTTGCCTCTAGCAAGCCTGCTTCTCGGGCTTTCCCACCGGGGAAAATACCGCTATCAAGAAGCTATGTTTAACTCTGTTCTTTTGTTTCTAGAATTACTTCCCAGGCTCTCTCAGGTTTTATGTGGATGTAGTTGTCTACATTGGTGCCATTTGTTGGCAGAGGTACTGGTTTGTTTTTGTTTAGAGTGTTGGCTAGAAGTTGTGGATAATGGTCAGGAAAGCCTTTTCCCCAAGATCTGTAATAGTCAACATTCTCAGGTGATTTTATTGTCCAGGTTGGTTTAATCAAAATTCTAGGTTTTACTAGAGGGCCGAAATCTAAATCTTCTCTTGTCTAATACATTATGATGTCTTAAAACAATGGAAAATAACTATCTCCAAATTTCACTCGGCTGTACTTCTCCTAGAATTTGTTTATTTTAATGTATATTAATAGAATTAAAGAAATAGGCCATATTTAGCATTCATAAAGTAAGCCATATTTAAACAGTATCTCCAAACACCAGTGCTGCCTCAGAAAGAAAAAAACCTTCTTATTGCTGCTGTGCTGTGGTCCAAGCATTATACAGTCTGCCCTTACTGATAAGCAGGACAGGATGGCCCTTAATTCTCTAGCAGCCGACTCAGAAGAGTGTAACCTACTGGCCTTTGCTCTACCCTAACAAGCTATTAATATTCTGCACTAACATTCACCTCAGTTTCATTTGACAAAAGGTCTTAGTCAGGGAAATTAACTATTTATGCCTTCACCCCTAGAAATACAGGGAAAAAGTTTGAATTGTTAAACCAGTTCCAGAGAAAGAAATTCCCTCTCACCTGGGTGCCAGTGGGTACAGCAGCTCATCTGCTTAGCCTGGGGGGGCCAAGCTCTATCCATTTTCCCACTACAGCGCTTGTTGGTTGCCATGGTTACCATAAAAAACCGCCATGATCATCTGCCATGGGAACAGAAGTGCTTAGAGAGTGCAAGCACTGTAGCATTTTTCTTCCCTCTTTTCCTACATTACAAACTTCTAGCTTAACTAGTCCCACTTAATAAATGTAGTTAGTACATGAAATCCCTCTTTTCCTCTTCTTAGAATTATGTACTGATTTAAAACCCCATCCTTAATTAATCCTCCCGGTATCTGTCAGGGAAATTTAAGCACCCTCTGAGACAGTAGTAAGCTAACAGGTGCTTACTTTGTCAGACTCATCGGTTTCTGTGGCCCTATAAAATGCATGCTTGGTATCATTATTGCCTATGGAATTACTAATTGTGTGTGTATGTGTATAGAATCTGAAAGCCTTGAGGGGAACAGAAACTTTTTCGAAGAACAGAGAGACACGAGAGGAAGTGTGCTTGAGTTGATTTGTTCATCTCAGACCTTTTAAAGCCATTTTTTCACTTGCTGTAAGTATCCTGTTCTGAACCCTGATGGGGTGCTGAGGCTGGAACTCAGAGACCGATATGAGTGTCGTCTTCTTCTTCTTCTTCTTCTTCTTCTTCTTCTTCTTCTTCTTCTTCTTCTTCTTCTTCTTCTTCTTCTTCTTCTTCTTCTTCTTCTTCCTCTTCCTCTTCCTCTTCCTCTTCCTCTTCTTCCTCCTCCTCCTCCTCCCACACCCCTCCTCCTCTTCCTCCTCCTCCTCCTTCTTCCTTTTCCTTTTCCTCTTCCTCTTCCTCTTCCTCTTCCTCTTCCTCTTCCTCTTCTTCTTCTTCTTCTTCTTCTTCTTCTTCTTCTTCTTCCTCCTCCTCCTCCTCCCACCCCCCCTCCTCCTCCTCCCTCCTCCTCCTCCTCCTCCTCCTCCTCCTCCTCCTCCTCCTCCTCCTCCTCCTCCTCCTTCTTCTTCTTCTTCTTCTTCTTCTTCTTCTTCTTCTTCTTTCTTATTTGAGACAGGGTCTCTCTGTGTAGCCTTGGCTGTCCTAGAATTCACTCGCTCTGTAGACCAGGATGGTCTTAAACTCAGAGATTCACCTGCCTATGTCTCCCAAGTGTTAGGATTAAAGGCATGCAGCACCACCGCCTGCCTGCTGTTGGTATGCCTTTTAAAACATCCATTTAAGAAAAAAATTATCTCCAATCATCCCGTTTCCCCAAGTTCCCCCCATCCTCTCCTTCACACTTTTCTCTCCCCATCTCCCCTTACCCCCATCCCACCCCACCCCCAAGATTCCAATTTTTTGCCCGACAATCTTGTCTACTTCCGATAGCCAGGAGGACGACTATATGTTTTTCCTTGGGCTCACCCTCTTATTTAGCTTCTTTAGGATCACAAATTATAGACTCAGTGGCCCCTATCCATGGCTAGAAACCAATTATGAGTGAGTACATCCCATGATCTTCTTTTTGGGTCTGGGTTACCTCACTCAGGATAGTATTTTCTATTTCCATCCATTTGCATGCAAAGTAAATCTGAGTGAAGGCTCCTATCCTTGTTTATATCTATATTTGCTCCATATGCATATGTATTTATTTGTCTATTCATATGTTCTTCCCACACTGTAAAACCCCAGGAGTACAGGGACTTTATTTACTTATCTCTGTGCATCCCATTTCACTTAACCAAGAAATCAAATAACACTGAAAAACTGAATTACATACCATCATTCACCATCAGTCTAAAGACCAAAGTCCAAGACACAGATTGCCAATCAACTTCTTCATACTATTATTATTATTACTGATTAGATCAATTGGAATAAACATGGTCCCAAGAAATTACAGAAGCAAGACCAGACTACAACAAATATTATAAACAAAACAGCATGTCAAAAGACTATCATTTTATCATCTGATCTATCCAACTTCCTTGATAGATTAGAAAATAATACTCAGAGAGACTAAGTATTTGGTCTTGGAAAACCAAGTGAGAGCTGATCCCAGGATCATCTGTAGACAGAACACCATCTATTCAATACTCTAAATGAGATTCATGGAAAGCATCCATCAGTGTGCTGTATGGATCCAAATGTGTCTCAGATTTCTACGGTTACTTTACTTATATAATGATTCTTTCTGAGTGTTGAATATTATGGGCTATTTCTAAAGTGAGGCATTAATTTATTATCTTAATGCTTCCTTACTAAACCATGGTTATTGCTAGTGCCACTAACAGAAACCAAGGGGTTATATCTCTTTTCTAATACTTGTACTAATGTATGCAATAAGAAATTCTTTGGGGTTATAGCTATGCAGGAAACATACTCCTAAGTATTACTTCAAGCCAACAAACTGCCATGTGAACAGAGACAGTGATAAGACAATCTGTGGGTCTGCAGTAACTCTTCATGCATGGGTAACCTCTGGTGGCATTCTAATACATGGTACATGAGAGAGTCTCCCTTTTTACCCAGTACCCAGCCTTGAAATATTCTGTTAGTACTTTGAGCGACTGGAACCAGACTAAGTTTTAACTTTTGATCTTATTAGGAAAATCTGATGAGTCTTATCTATTGGGATCAACCCAGAAAATTATATAAAACTTGAAATTCTAAACTCTGCATAAAAAAATAAATGAATGAACAAATGAAAGAATTTATAGAAAGAGTGTTGGTGAGCTAGTAAGTTCTAAGTCGCGGTGACAGAGAACCTAAAGAACAGCTTACGGGAGGAAGAGTTAGCCACTTTCAGGAGGTTTCTGTCCTTCACGGTGAGGAAGGCGTGGTGACGCTCATGGTAGTGGGAGTGCGTGACACAGGCTGTTATCTTCGTGATGAGCCAGGAAACAGAGAGTACATGCCCAATCTCAAGGATTGACTGTGGTCTTCAAGGGCCCAACCTTTGTGACCTGCTTATGTCAGGGAGGATCCTCCTCCTAAGGGCTCCACTGTCTCCTCAAAGCAGTGTCGCCTGTTGGAGAGCCAGCATTCAAAACACAAGCCTGTGAGGAGAACTGTATAACCAAACCACATGATAGGTTCCCTGTGAGAGAAGTGACTACCACAAATGTTATCTTAGAGACTGCAAAGTAGAGAAAGTAGTGTCAATGAAAGAAATCTTACTTGAAGGGAAGAGAAGCTAATGAGAAAATGAAACCAAGCAGTTCTTAGCAGTTTGGGCAAGACTATCATCTCTATCCTATAACTATTTCTTTATTTTCTGGAATTTGCTGCAAAGTCAGTGTAAATATCACCTTATTTGGAAAACAAGGGAACTTTATGATCTAATTACATTGAGGATCTTGAGATAAAGTCATTTCGATTACCTCAGTGGGCCCTGTGACAAAGGTCCTTTAGAAGACAAGAGAGAGGATGACAAACACAATGAAGAGTGATAACATACTCACCTAGGTGAAGGCTGGGAACAGAGAATGCCCACAACCAACAGGAAGTGAAGAGAGGCAAGGAAGGGCATTCCCCAAAGCCTCCAGAGGACATGGAGCCCTGTCCACACAAGCATTTTTGTACTCGTAATTGGGAACGGTCATAAAATACATTTTTGATTTGTTTTGTAGCGACACATTTATTTAATTTTTTAATATATATTTTTTATTAATTTTACATACCAACCACGGTTCCCCTCCCTCTCACCTCTCCCCAAACCACCCCCATCCACTCCTCAGAAAGGGTAAGGCCTCCAATGGGGAGTCAACAAAGCCTGGCACATTCAGTTGCAGTAGGACCAAGCCCACCACAAACCAATCAAGGCTGAGCAAGGCATCCAACCTTATTGGCTTCAAAAAGCCAGCTCATGCACTAGAGATAGACGTTGGGGAGGGATGGGGTGGGAGACCAAGGAAAGTGATATCTTGATAGAGGGAGCCATTATGGGGCTATGGAGAAGCCTGATGCTAGAGAAAGTCCTAGGAATCCACAAGGAAGACCCCAGCTAAGACCCTTAGCAATAGTGGAGAGGGTGACCGAACTTGCCTTCCTCTGAAATCAGACTGGTGAATTTTTGATGTTTTGAGCCACCAACTTTGTGGGGATTTGCTGGCAGCGGAGGAAAACTCAGACTGTGAACAACATTTGCCAAAATTCCAAAGGAAAATGACCACCGTGGGTCATTGTCCTCAGTAGCAGAAGTGTACTGGAACAATTTAGATTACTGAAAGTGACAGTGTGACCTCCCCCAAGAGCTGACCTCAATTCCTTGGGCAAACAGGAAAGAAGTCAATGCAGTTCTTAAGAGTGGAGTAACAATAGTCATGTAAATAGACAGAGCCTGGAAAGCCTGGCTAAGCCAGGGCCAGAGATGGCAGAGGAAATGACAGTCCTGTCATTGACTACAGCGGCTTTACGGCCTGCACATAGGATCATCTTCACCCGTTAAACATGTGAGTGTAGTGGCTGGCGTATTTGGGGGGAAAGCGCTGATACTGCTGAAGAACGCTGGAGAGAGGGACTGGGATGAAGTCCTGGGACCCTTCAGGTAGCCAGAGAAGACTGTCACAGAAAACTCAGGGAAGCTCCATGTTAACACAAAGAGTTAGAAACAGTGACAGTAAGGGCTGGTGCCAGGACTATTTGACAAGTTTCCTATGTGTGTGGGGAAATTATCCCAAGTGCATTCCATGTGAATGTCTTTATGAAAGCGTTCTGTGGATTGGGATCATCCAGATCCTGTGCATCATTTCTTCGTTCCACTGTGTGCATCATTTCTTCGTTCCACTGCGAAGCTGTCAGTCACCTACATCACTCAGTCTCTCTCTTGTAAGCAAAAGGCAGTCCCTACGGGAACTTAATCCCATTTCCTTCTGTAACAATTTATCTTTCGCAAAGCTTGCATACTCCTGAGATTGAAGAGGGTTGTTCTGTAGCAGATCTGCACCAGTCTAAACCATGACAATGCCCCAGCTTTGACCAGTTCAGTTCTATCAGGAGGTCCCAGCATTGACCAAATCGTGAGCAGAGAGCCCACCCTTTCTTTCTTGCACGTTCCCTTGGCTGTTCTGGGCTCACAACATAGGTGACATGACATCATTTGTCATGCATTTCAGCCACCCGTTAAGCATATTTGAGGAAAAAAAAAAACCTTTCAAGTATATTGGGAGGGGGCTGGTTAAACCTGTTGTCACTACCTCCTTGTTGGGGGACAGATCAGGCGGAGTTCCAGAGGCCAAGGCTGGTCTTAAACAGAATAGCCACCTAAGTGTCAATGCGGAAGCTAATGTGACTTTTTCCCTAAGAGGATGATGGAGGGATGGCAGCCAGAGAAGCCGTCTCGTGTATCAGAGCCGGAAGGTCCTGTTCATGGACAAGATAAAAATGGAAATATTTAGACCAATGTTCACTTGGTGCTTGCCTCCTGAGCAAGCCAGTTCCACTTAAAGAACAGCACTGGGGCAAGAAGAAACTGACTCGGGTAGTGTTCTTCCTGATCTGCAGCTGGACTTCACCTAGAATAAGTGATGCTACTTTTTTTTTTTTTTGATAATTTCATGCTGGAGGCCAATGAATTTTGATCATGCTCTTCCTTCCTTCCCCTTCTACCTACTGTGTCAGAGATGGAGGAGATAATATGAATTACCTGGCTTTTAAATAGGAAATAACTGATGTCTGGCTCAGGACTGAATAAATCTGAATTTATTTTAATTCTGTGTAGATTAATAATTCCTGTATCGCTTAGGTAATGACATCCAATTAGCATAACTACCTTGTGCTCTATATTAAGCCAATAGATATCTATTCTTATTCCCACAGGATTAACTTATAAATATCTCTCAATTTTTCCCAGGGACCCATTTTGAATTCACACGTGCCTAAGTACCAGGCAATGATTCTTAGTTGAATTTTATAAAGAACACAGTTTCTCAAACCTCCAGAAAAGTTGTGATCCTCTCTATAGGATCCTTTTAACTGCTTCTATTCTTATCCCTATCACATGTACCAAACATGATGCATCCAGTGCCTTTGAAATGTGATCACCTTTGACATTTCAGAAAAAAAAAAAAATCAAGAGACATCTCGTCTACCCTACCCAGCCTCACTCTTGTAAGGTGCTGTGGAGACACTGAGCATGCTAAGGTCCAAAAAGGGGTGATAATCAGAACAGAGACTGAGGCTGTAAATGCATAGGTCATGCAGCATGGAGTGAGATGGTGTAAGACACGGCAGAGAGGAGGCTGCAGCTGGTGGGCAAAGGAGCCCTGGGCAGAAAGCAGCTAACAACACAAGGCAGATGGACGCTAATAACCCAAAGGCAGTGTTGGATCAGATTTGCGTCTGTGTCTTGAATGCACCACAAGTCTACATTAGAGTAAAAACACAATTCTATACCAGGTTGTGGGGTGGAGAGCACTTTGTGTTATAGAGTGACCTCACCAGAAGAAAACTCCCGGGAAGCAGAATTGTGGAGGAGTTGATGGTAATCCACAACAAGCAGTTCCCAAGTATTTGTCCAGTTTTATTATTTGCTTTAAAAAATGATGTGTGGATGTCTATGTGGAGGTATGTGTATATGAATGTGGGTGCCTGGGGAGACCAGAAAGTGGCATCAGATTCTCTGGAGTTGGAATTACAGGACGCCATGAGCTGTTGGAGGTGGGTGCTGAAACTCAAGCTCTTGTCTTTTGCAAGAGTAGCTCACACTTTTAACCCCTGGGCCGTCTCTCCAGCCCCCTTCTCCAGGTTTCATATTCTAAGAGTCTCAGTCCCCATCATTTGAGTTGGGTCCCGAGTTACAGACAAATCTCATGTTTTAATATACTTGGGAACATACAACTTTATAGTTCCAATTAAGACAGTAGTAGAAGTAGAGACTCTTTGATAAAGCCATGAGGTAATTCAACATTAACTGAAACAATTATTTGATAATTACCCTCAAGAATCTACTGTGCCCAGTCCCTGATGTGTAACAATAAGATTGACTCCACATAATATCAAACTACCTTTTAAATATTATTTTTAAGTTAAAAATAATATATCTTTTTATTTTTTTCAAGACAGGATTTCTCTGTGTAGCTCTGGGGTTCTAGCTGTCCTGGAACTCACTTTATAGACCAGGCTGGCCTTGCACACAGAGATCCACCTGCCTCTGCCTTCCAAGTGCTGAGATGAAAGATGCGCAAAACATGCCTAGCTCTAAATATTTATTCTTCTATCTATACATAAATGCAGCTTTCATGCTTCATCAGAAGGTTAATTTTTTTCTTTTGCAATGTATGATGGTTAATACTGAGATTCACAAGTGGTCAAAGAGCAGAGCATACGTGACGGTGGTGTGATCAGCCATAAATGGCACACCTGAATCGCAACTCCTCTCTCTCAAGGCTCAGGGAACTTTATGGGAAAGGGTACTGGAAGACTGTGAGAACCAGATGTTGGGGATGACTGCTGCAAAGCAGTGTCCTCTGGTGATGCCAGGGTCCTTACACTCATGAATTCACAGCAGCCGTGGTTGTCTGCACAAGACCTGTACCATATCAAGTCAGACAACACTCCGGAATGGCTAAGGGAGAGGCTCGCCAAGCTCCATCACTAGCTGAGAGCTTTGGGTAGCAAATGACTGTTGGAGGAGGGAGAATTCATTTTCTTCAGGATCATGGTCCGCAGTAAATTTCCCATGCTCATAAGATGACTGCGCACAGTGTACATATGGGTAGCACTAATTGGATTCATTCAGTTACAAGAGAAAAAAAGGAAAAGGTTTAAAGCTGGGAGGGGTCTGAGAGAGGTTGGGAGGTAGTATAGAGTGGATATGATATAACTACATTGTCAGTATTTATGAAATTACTAAAGAATTAAAGCAAAAAGAGCTAACATCCTTCATCACTGAGGAGCTGGTACAACTGGAATGGGAGACAGATGAGAACATTACCTTGGAGGATACAGTGTGGGTAGTAAGAAAGCTGACATGGAACCATGTTCCTGGGTTTGTCTCTTGTCTCTGTTACTTCCTAAAACAAATAACTTTTTAACCCCTTTGGTGTATCCTCTTCTGTGAGGAAGGAGAGTGAGCTGGCCTTGTCGATTGGTGCAGAGGATGGGTCAGGGCAGATGGAGCACTCAGGGTGTTGTGTG
This sequence comes from Chionomys nivalis, assembly GCF_950005125.1. NCBI lineage: Eukaryota > Metazoa > Chordata > Mammalia > Rodentia > Cricetidae > Chionomys > Chionomys nivalis. The sequence goes on along the minus strand of NC_080089.1, from coordinate 50,696,687 downwards.
GCACAGAGAGAACATACGTGTGCCAGTCTGGTGGAAGACAGACGGACTTTGTGGAAGTACGCAAAAGATGTGGAGCCTTGGCTACAAGGGAGCCAGAGTGCTTCCTCCCAGAAAATGACATCTCAATCAAGAGATAAATATGGTCTTGTGGGGGACTGAGACACTGAAGCTTGGAGAAAGATGGACACAGTGTGTTTAAGCCTGCAGCAGACACAGAGCTGGCATGCATTCTTCAAATAATTTAATGTTCTCTTGTTGCCGGATTCATTTGGCAAGAGAAACAGGCTCATAAGCTTGCTGCTTTTGCCAGATGGCAGATGGCTGCTTCACCAACACCTCCTCTGTGCAATCGTCCCTTAGAGCTTCGGTTTGTCACTCCCCCAACTGTGTTGCCAGTGGCCTTGAGGATGTTCATTGTACAACATTGCGATCGTATCTTCCTGTCCGTGCTGTCAGCTCCAGGATGGTTAGAAATGTTTCTGATGCATATGCAATGGTGCCCCCAACATCAAAAGCAAGATCTGATTTACAGTGTATGCTTAGAAGATCATCCTGAATAAACAACTCAGCATTCTTGTAAAAACGGAGCCTCACTCTGAAATCCTACAACTGATCTGTGGCCTTTGACCAGGATGATATCAATCTGTCTAGTTCCAGAGGCTTCATCCTCTTCAGAGAGAACATTTAATTTCTTTCAGGTGTAAAGGTATGGGCATGGTGTTCCTTCCTAATTAAGCAATTAGCATTTTACTGCAGTGAGGTAAGCATTACAGAAGCAAAAACAATTAAGGTGGTACATTCAATTTCAACAAGTCTTGAATTGTTGGGAAACACGTCATTCATGAGAAATATATATTTATTTTTATTTGGAAGCAATGCAGAAGAAAACCTAGCATTGAAGTCTCTTGCTAACTTTGACCTAACATTTAGAAACCTTATGTTAGCATTTCTTAGGTTGTCTAAGTTAATTCCCATTCATGTTTTTTTCCAGCAGCCAGTTCAAGGATCTCATGACTAACTCATTCATGGGCATTCTTTTGGATCTTTTTCTCTTCTTGAAACTGGATTTAGGAGTTCAAACCTGGGTACCACTCTGTGCCAACCGAGATGACACAGTGAATTCATGCAGTTTCCTAAGACAGTATTCAAGGAGCATCCCCTCTGTATAATTTCAAAGCCCATTTTCACATTAGAAATATGAAATCTTGTGGAAAGGGATGGAGATTTATCTGATTAGATGACATACTTACACTCTTATGAGGAGGGAAAAGACCCTGTAAGATCTTATCATTGGTGGAGTCAGGCAAGGGACTGTCATTACACACATTGGGATTGCCCCAAATCTGCCAGGGAAGGAAGACATAAGACTGAGTCTTTTATTTACTCATGATGTACTTAGTGCCCACGCTGGCCAGATGCAGAGGATACAGCACACAAAAGAGAGGAAAGAATTCTATTCTTGGGGGGTTTACATTACACGAGGAGAGACAATAAGCACAGATGGGGATAAACAACCCAGATAATTCTGGCTTGTGACAACTGTCGAAAAATACAAGACTCAGAAACGTTGTGTAGCAGTGAGTGGATAAGCCAGCAAGCTGTGAAGCTAGGGTGACCACGGAAAGCTTTTCTACACGGGTGAATGTTGAGATGGATCCAGCCTAAGGGAATGTGAGTGGAGAGGCAATCATTGCAGGCAAGGGATGCTGACAGATAAGACCTGCTCTCCCTCTCGCTCACTTCTGCTACAGTAAAGGAATCACAACCTAACCAATCCCCAAATAATAACGCAACCTCTGTGACACTCTACACCCTATATTCTGCCAGTTTTCTCTCCTTTCACCAGGGGAATTAGGGTCCCCTTTGGGAAGGAGAGAGAAGAGAAAGCTTCTGGGATGGCAGCAGGAAAAACAGCAGGGAGACTGATTTGAGCTATTGCTGTTCTCCAGACAATGATCACATAATAGCTATATCATGGAACCGATCCCATCACATGCATTGACCCATGAAATAGGTGTTACCATGCTCTCCTTTTATAGATGAGGAAATGGAAACCTTAGTGTATTACACTAAGAACTAGCTAGAGAGGATGCTGGAGGAAAAGGAACTCTTATACCTTGTTGGTGTGGAGGTAAAGAGTCTAGCCAGTATGGAAATAGGTACAAGTTTGCTCAGAGGGTTGTTTTCATGGGGCTAGTTGCAGCTCTGTGCTAGAACACTTGCCCAGCATTTATGAAAGCGTGTGTGAGTCTATTTATTCCACTTGCAGGTGTACATCAAAATGATGGGTCAGCATGTTGCAGACACACCTTTATAACCGTGTTTACTGTAGCATTCATTATTCACAGAAACCAAGCTATGAAGTCAGACTAGGTGCCCATCAATATTCAAATTGGTAAGGAAAATAAAATAGAGATACACAGTGTAGCGTTATGTTATTCAGCCTCAGAGAAGAATAAAATCATATACAGGAAAATGAGTACAGCTGGAGAGCATCATTTTAGGCATAAGCCAGGCTCGGGATGACAAACACTGAATGCTTTCTCTCTAATGAGAAATGCAGAAATTTTTCCCTCCCATTTCTAAAAAGTTTACATCCTGGCCATTTTCCCCTCCTTTCTCACCTCCCAGTCTCTCTTCCCAAGTCCCTTTTTGTTCCCATCCTCTAATCCACTCCTCTTCCATTTCTATTCAGGAGAAGGCGGGCCTCCCATGAATAGCTACAATACACGGCATATCAAGTTGCAGTAAGACTAAGCACTTCCCTATGTAATAAGGTTGGGCAAGGTAGCCCAGTATAAGGAGTAGGGTCCTAAAAGCCAGGAAAAGAATCAGAGACTCCCCTGCTCCCACTGTTAGGAGACCCCCAAGAGGACCAAACTACATAACCATCATCATATATGCAGAGTACCTAGGTCAGTCCCATGCAGGCTCCCTGGTTGTTGGTTCAGTTTCTGTGAGCTGCTGTGAGCCCAGGTTAGTTGATTCTGTGGGCATGAAAATAGATGTTGTTTGGTTTTGGTTTGTTTGTTTGTTTGTTTAAAGACATGAAAGTATGTGGAGCATTATTTTTAGGAATGTGGAAGAAGAATAGAGAGAAGAAATAAAAAAGAACAAAGGGCATGAATGTGATAAACACACCATATGGGTACATGGAAATGCTATGAAACCCATTTATTTGCAAAACTGATATGCACGAACAGAAAACAAATGGAACCAGCACTGAGAGACAAAGGATGTGAGAACACAACAGAAAAATTATAGAGATGGAGCATAAGGCAGTGAATGTCCTGGCTGGACTTTCAACTTTGGGTTTCTAGAAGTTCTTTTCTTGTCTTAGAAGGACTTCCCCTTAATGGGCTTCCTTTAGTCTGGATGCATCAGAAAGAGTGAGGTGGATAGCACTTCCTGATTTGAATTAAAAGCCCAGCATTATTGTATGAACCATTTACACTATTTCTGAACTCTGTTAAGTATGATAATACTGACATCCCCTGTCACAACAGTCCGTCAGGAGACTATGCACAGAGATAATAGGAAAGTTTGTGCATGTGTGTGTATGGATGTACATGCATGTTTTATGTCTTAATACTTATCTATGTATACTTTCATATTTCTGCAAAATGGAACTAGTATAATCTCATTTAAAACCCCCATGTTGTCTTTATTTATTAAAAGCCAGTTTATTCTCTCCTCTGTTAATCTTTTTTCCTCTCTTGTTACTGGGGATCACACCCATAGTTTTGTGCATGAGAGACAAGTATTCTACCACTGAGCTATATCCTTGGACCATTATGGGTCGTTAAGAATATCTAGTATGTATCTCTCTAGCTGCGATGTTTCTCAACCCAAAGCCTTCCTTTTCCTTACAGAGAACTTTAGCTAGAAGACCACAGCCCAGTCTCCTCAGATATTTACTCTATGCTGCAACCAAACTCACAGAAGAAAGATCCAGAAGGTTCTGAAAGATCTGAAGCAACAGAGCTCCCATAAGTTGCCTTAATAAAAACCAACAATTACTTATCTGTAGTAAGTCTCTGAGTAAAGAAAATGAGTCTGGGCAACTAAAAGGTGAGCCAAACTGTAGCCTCACCAAGGACAGTAAAAGCATTCTGCCTTTGACTATTGCTCCAGGGCTCCTGTCCACTGTAGAGGGTGAACTGGAAAAAGGCAAGGCCTGTGTGTGGTGATATTTTGTTTGTGCTTTAACAAGTAAAGCCTGCCTGAAGATCCGAGGGCAGAGCTAGTCACACTAGTTAGCCGTAGAGGTCAGACAGTGGTGGCACACACCTTTAATCTCAGCACTCGGAAGACAGAGGCAGATGGATCTCTGAGTTCCAGTCCAGCCTGAACTACATGAGGTAAAATCAGTCTAAAAGAGAAACAGAGCCAAGTGATGGGGGCTCACACCTTTAATCCCAGCACTAGGGAGGTGCAGATAAGAAGAGAAATATAAGGTGGGAGGAGACAGTATCGTAGGATTTAGTCTGAGGTTTCATAGGACAGGATTTCCCCTTTGGTCTTAAGATTCAGTAGGGTAAGAACTAGTGGCTGGCTGCTCTGCTTCTCTGGTCTTTCAGCATTAACCCTATATCTGATTCTGGGTTTTTATTATTAAGACCAATTAGAAATTGCACTACATCTGTGTGCAAAAATTTCATAAGGAAGAAGCACCATAGAGTATTCTCTCCTCTTGACATTTATAATCAACAATCATGTATATCTAAACTATAGCCATCTAAGCTATAGGATACTAATGTAAGAAAGAAAATGTGACTAAGTTCCATTACAAAGCACCTATAGGACTTAATTTCACAGCCATTTAATTGTGCTATAATTTTAATTCAAGACTATTATCATGCTATAATTTAAGGTTATATGTTATTTATAAAATACATTGATTTAAACATTTCTTCCTATTAATTCATGTTTTACTCATGCCCTATAGAATACTGGACATGTCTAAAAGAAAATAGACCTTAAACAAGTTTCCATGATGTTGGAACCACAAAACTGGGCAAAGAGCCTCAAGATAGGCTATGTTTGTACTCTCAAATATCAGCTCATTTAATTCTCAAATATGATTATTAAGGAGTATCTACCAAATTTTATAGACGAGGACTCAGTGCTCCAGGGGATGGTGACATTTGCTTGAATTCTAGGATCATGGATATTTGAAAGAATGTCAGTATCATATTCTTGTAAGTTCAAGGTCCAAGTGGTCCCTGAAGATGTCCTGTTCAAAAGCCAGGTCGATGGGGCATGGTTAGCATACCCTAGTGCAGTGACCATCTTCCTTATCTCTCCATGCTGGGAACCAGCAACTTAACATGTGGCTAGTAGTTGTTATGGCAACTGACCCTCATCTTACCCTTTGAAATAATTTATTCTTGTTGGCTCAAAGCAGCTTAATTAAAGTAAAGCTTCATTAACACTTATGTGAGATGAGGTAATGTTGTGAGAAAATGCTCTTGTACACCATAAAGATTTGTCACTCATATTAGTTTAATAAAATGCCGATTGGCCAGTAGCCAAGAAGAAAGTATAGCAACAAGAATAAGAGAATTCTGAAGGAGGAGGGGTATATGGCAATCACTATTTCTCTTTCTTTCTTTCTTTCTTTCTTTCTTTCTTTCTTTCTTTCTTTCTTTCTTTCTTCCTTCCTTCCTTCCTTCCTTCCTTCCTTCCTTTCTTTCTTTGTCCTTTTTTTTTATTTTGTTTTTTGAGACTGGGTTTCTCTGTGTAGCCCTGGCTGTCCTGGAACTTACTCTGTAGGTCAGTGTGGCCTTAAACTCACAGAGACCAGCCTGCCTCTATCTTCCAAGTGATGGGATTAAAGGTATGCACCACCACTGCCCAGCTGTGCCACCATCACCCCAGAATTCTCCTAGTCTGGTTGTCCTGCCTATACTTCCTGTCTAGCTACTGGCCAATCAGCATTTTATTAAATTAATATGAGTGACAAATCTTTACAGTGTATAAGAGCATTATCCCACAACATTTCCCCCTTTTTTCTTTTCAAAATAAGAACTCTGAATCTAATCGCCTTTGTGTAGCTTTTTTTTTTCTAATGATTATCCATAACAACTTGTAACTAACACACTAAAAAGACAAATATTTATAATTCATTTTTTTGGGAATATGGACATAATTTTCAAGGCTACTTCCTGCTGTTTGGGGGTGCTGATAATCTGTGGGGACTCAAAGAAAATTTAGGATTATGTTCAAATCTTGACTGGAGTATTCTGTGAGGCTGGATTATTTCAGTCAGCAGTCTTGAAATGTTTTGGATGCAGAAACTGCAACAGAGGAGCTATGAAACATTGAATCATCTGGGCCATCTGCTCCCATTGGAGATTTTTCAGGGGGTCTTCCTTGATCAAACCTTATTTTTCTTAACCCAGAATGAATTCACAGCCTTTAATTTTCTGTGGAAACAAAAGCAAAACCTCTTCTCCAAAGTAACATATCTTTTGACTTAATTTTGAAGTCAAGGCATTTTCAAAATAAATATGTTGGGTTAATCCAGCAGCATTAATAATCAAATGTCTTTTACCATCTGTTGCTCCTTCCTCAGCAGTCAAATAATTCAAAGACAATACAATAACATACAGTATTCAGATTTCCTCTTTATTTTCCATGTTTATGTGGGTTTTTTTACTCTATTTCTTATATTTTTAAAAATATTTAAATATTCTTATATTTTTAATTTTTGGGTTTTTTTTTTGAGACAGGGTTTCACTGTGTATCTTTGGCTATCCTGGAAGTCAATCTGTAGACCAGGTTGGCTGTGAAATCACAGAGATCTGACTACCTCTGTTTCCCAAGTGCATGTGATACTACACCTGGCTACTTCAATTTCTTTTTTTTAAAGGACTTTTTTTAAATCCTTTTTCTTTTTTCTCACAAGCCTACATATATTTTAAAACACACTGTAAACCAGTTAGAGACTTTTTTTTAAAAATCTGAATCTGTCTTTACTGTATATCTTTATCTTTTTCTCAGCACATGAGTCTGTAATCTGCTAAGCAACATGACTGGGATTAAAGCTGTGGTTTTGGAGGCTGGCTCTGCCTATTCCTTGACTTCCTGAGAGTCTAGCCATGTTTTTTTTAGGTCTATGCCACTATCAAGAAGCATGCCATTGGCTGCTCATAAATACCATTTAAGTGTTTGGTGGCAAAGCTTCTTTAAAGAGCCACCATGCAGTCTCTTAAAGACCCATGCTTCTGTTCAGTGTCAGCAAACAGAGCCTACTTGTCTGTATAGAAACCTTTTGTTGTTGTTGTTGTTGTTTGTTTGTTTTCTTAGGCTTTATGTAGAAATTCTTGCCAAACATTTGGGTGTCATTTGTAGACTGAATTTTCTGTCCTGCCTGGTCCCACAGTTGCTCAGTCCCCCCAAAAACACACAGAGGCTTGTGTTAATTATAAAAGGTTTGGCTTACTAGTGCAGGATTATTATTAACTAAATTTTACCACTTAATTTAACCCATAATTCTTATCTATGTTTAGCCACATAGCTTGGTATTTTTCCTGCATGAGACATTCTCATCTTGCTTCCTTTGTGTCTGACTGGTGACTGTGTTTCTGCCTTCCCTCTCCCCAAGAATTCTTAGTCTGCTCACCCTGCCTAGCTACTAGCCAAGCAACATTTTATTAAACCAACATGAGTGACAAATCTTTACAGTGTACAAGAGCATTATCCCACAGCATTGCTGAGTAGCTAAATTGGGCATGGATTTTAGAAGGGCTTCCTTGGCCTCTCTGAGATTCATTGACCATTCTAGTCTTGAAGATCTAGTAAAACAATGTCATGAAGTACTTGCCATGTTTACCTGGCACATAGAACATGGTCCACTTTCCCAGTCCCACATCTTTCATGTGGATTCAGAAGGGCAGGTTCCCACTAGACTTTATTGTCTATTACCTGAGACCTTAGTTATGGGCGAATGATTCACAAAAGAAATGATCAGAGACTGAACTGAAAGAAACCAAACATGAAGAAACACAGCATGGTGATAGGCATAGTTTTGTGTAGGTATCAGTTGTCAGGAGAAGCTGGGAGAACAATGGTATAATATCAAAGACTCTGAAAAGGGAAACATTGAATTAATTAATCACTTAGGTTAACATTTATTGTTAGAATTGCCATAGTTGGGTGGCTTTATCATCAGTAGTCATTTTAAGTGACAGGTTTGTTGGCATTTGGAGGCACAAAGGAAGAGGTCAGAACATTCATCTTGAGATGTTTTAGTTGCTACAATAAATGGTTTAAAAACTTGCGCTTTGCGTTCTGTCTAATGACTGCTAAATCTGTCAGCTTGATGAAAAACAAAAAGCACATAATCACCTAATATCTTAAAAGAAAATCAATCTGGTCTTCTGATTTAATTAGATGGGTAGCTTTGACATAGCACAGAACTGTCTCCAATCATCCTTTTTTTACGGGAGGAGCCCAGCCTCCAATGTGGGTAAACACGTGGCAGGCAGGGATCTGGGTACCAGGAGAGAGACTAACCACATGGCAATTAGCGGGAATTTGGGGGAGGCTTCAAAGTTATATTTGTGGTTAAAATCTTGTGTTTGGGCTTTCATGGGCCACCTCAATGCCTGGATGAGACAAGGCAGATATATTATATCCCCAATGTAATGACAACAGATACAAATTGACCTCATTAGCTCAGCTCCATGGTGTAGAATTTCTGGATGCTGAAGAACAGACTGAGTATTAAAACACATTAAATGATAACTTTGAATGCTATAATCATATTTCCCGGCTAGAAGAGTTTTTTTTTTCCCTGCCAACAGAATAATTCTCATTTGAAAAACACAAATGTGTGCTGGCAGGTCCTGCCCAATCCCCAAATATGTTGTTAGAATCTTGGAGGCAGTAATTTCAACTGCCTGATGAGGGCTTGAGTTGCTGCTCTGCTCAGCCACCATAAATGCCAACAAGTCAGAGTACCTGGCCCAGGCCTTGGATCAGATTTTCTGGGAAGTATGTCAGAGGAAAACAATTCGAGTTAACGAGGTGCTTTGTGCACCATCCCCCTCCTTCTAACTTCTATGATTATGAGACTAGAGATGAGCCTGGTGTGGAGGCACGTGCCAGTAAGCCTACCACTTAGGAGGTGAAGGCCAGTCTTGGCTACATAATAAGTTTGTGGACAATGTAGGCTATGTGAGACCCTATCTAAAATATAAACAAAAACAAAACCATAAAAATTAATTAATTTGTAAAATTATGGATGGTAGGTAACTTGTTTTGCCTATAGAATGTGGCCTGTTTGTCTTTATAAGTCCATGCAAGCGTTTAAAAATCACTTCTCCATAGAGGTCAAGAGCTGTAAAAGCAGTACCCACCACTCGTTATTTGTTAGCTATTTTATATAAATTTTCTCATTCAATCCTAAGAAAACTCTCTGAGTAGAGAGGGCTGTGGAAATAACTGTGGAGAGATGTTACAGAGCTTGTCTAAAATCTCATGGCAGAACTGGAACCTGAACTCAGGTTTCTTCCATTTCAAAGTCGATATTCTTAACTCCAGACTGAACTGCTCTGAGTTTACAGCCTCGAGACTGTCAAGTATTAAAGTGTTGTAAACCAGAATGGCAAATAGCTATGGGGCCTCCGCTGTCTCTCAGTGCCAGGAGATGGATCTTTGAAACAAGACCTTGTGACTTCCAGAGGGAGTGAGCTGTAGTCATGGGGTCATCCTCATGAAAAGCTTGCCTTTCATGTTTCCCTCAGGACTAATGGAAGAACAGGAGCCATGAAAACTCATCCCCTGCTTGGCTAGCACCATCGAGTTCCTGGAGGAAACACTGGATGGCTGGGGCTCCAAGGTTCCTAATCCCACAACTGAGAGCTTCAGCATCTGTCTTCATAACAGGTTCTTCCAACCACCGGGAGAGTGTCATGTCGTGTTCTGTTGCTACCCAGACCACAGCCTCTAGCATGTGGCTCTCCATACAGTGTTCTTCCTAGCTGCATCCTCCTGGGCACTGTTAATCTCTTTCCCTCCCATGCCACTTGCTAATGGTTGTGTATGGTGCCAGATGAGAGGGGGGCTGATGCACGAGGTTGAGATGCTATGTGGATAGACCAAATCCTGTCTGAGGCTCAGCTTTTAGAGGGCGACAGCTGTTCTGCTTTTTGAAGGGAACGTTCTCCTCGTATGTCTATTTTTATATTTTTCTGTGCACAGCCCAGCGTCGTTAGAAAGGGGGTGATCTCTCTCCTGAAACCGAGCAGCCCAGAAAATAACAAAGGCTGCAGGCATGTCAGGGACCTAGAAATTGCTTTCTTTTAGAAAGCAGTCTTTCTGTGTTTGAAACAGTTAATGAATACCGTTGACATTCATAACACTACAAGAAATCATGGGACCCCATGTGCAGTTGTGACAGCTGGAAAGAATTTGTCAGCCATCTTCATGCCTGAGACCTGTGGGCTCTCGCTGGCCCTCCTCGATCCCTTTAAGCCTATAAAATACATTTTCTTCTGCTGACACTGCAGCATGAACTCTCCATAGCTGCTTATTCCCACACCACCTGTTAATAATGCCAAGAGTGATGCATTTCCCTCCCTGCACACTGTGCCAAAATGTTTACACAATTCAGCTTATTCCAGAGCTTAAAGACCAGGCATAAATCCTAAGCTTGCTGTGGCCTTTCCAACTACTCCAGGACTGTGTTGCAACATTTTTTTTCTTTTGTGAGCAGAATCAGGCAGATTTTTTTTCCCTCCAGCCATTTTTTTTTTTTTTTTAATAAAGAGAGGGTGTTCCTTTGGGGCTCTTCTGTTCACTGTTTGGGGGTTATCAAAAGTGAACTGTTTCGCAGAGTATGGCCAAGTGCTGGTTGCTTTCAGTGAGACATCAGCTTTACGGGGAATGTTCTGAAAACCAGAACAAAAATGTCCAAGTAGATGAAGGTTAATATCCAGGAGGATGTCTATATGTTTTTCTTTGGGTTCACCTTCTTATTTAGCTTCTCTAGGATCACGAATTATAGGCTCAATGTCCTTTATTTATGGCTAGAAACCAAATATGAGTGAGTACATCCTATGTTCCTCTTTTTGGGTCTGGCTTAACCTTCATCAGGCGATGAAAGGAGACAGAGACAGAGTCCCACATTGGAGCACCAGACTACACCCCCAAGGTCCAAACCAGGAGCAGAAGGAGAGAGAGCACAAGCAAGGAACTCAGGGCCATGAGGGGTGCACCCACATACTGAGACAATGGGAATGTTCTTTCGGGAACTCACCAAGAGCAGCTGGCCTGGGTCTGAAAAAGCATGGGATAAAACCGGACTCGCTGAACATAGTGGACAATGAGGACTGCTGAGAAGTCAAGAACAATGGCACTGGGTTTTGATCCTACTGCACATACTGGCTTTGTGGGAGCCTAGGCTGTTTGGATGTTCACCTTAATAGACCTGGAAGGAGGTGGGAGGTCCTTGGACTCCCCACAGGGCAGGGAACCCTGACTGCTCTTAGGGCTGATGAGAGAGGGGGAGTTGATTGGGGGAGGGGGAGGGATATGGGAGGCGGTGGCAGGGAAGAGACAGAAATTTTAAATAAATAAATAAATAAATAAATAAAAGAATAATTAAAAAAGTAAAGCACATTTTCTTATTAAAAAAAATGTCCAAGTAGAAAAAAAGTCACTCTTCACAGGAATATCTCAATATTATGTTCATAACTCATGTCTGAATTTATGGCACGAATCAATGTGCATTTTGTACTTTATTGATTATATAGTTTTAGTTGATATTTATTCTTATGTCACTTGATTCTCATGGGATTTTGTACCTTCTGTATCTAAACCTATGTTTTATACTGACAGACCTAAGATATACTAGGAATCTGTGCCGCAGATAACACTGCTGATGGGCAAGGGGATGGGATTCGTAATTTGATAAATTGTATGTAAAGCCAAGATTTTTTCACCCACCTAGTCCCTTTTTGCTTTGTGGTATTGAGGCAAAGCACCCCATCACTGAGTTACATCCCAAGTTCCTTTTTTTTTTTTAAAAAAAAAATGTATTTTGAGAGAGGATCTCACTAAATTGCCCATTCTGACCTTTAACACCAGATCCTTTAGTCCTGGCCTCCCAAACACCTGGAATTGTAGGCTGACCCAACTAGACCTGGATCATGAGTTTTCTAAAGCAGCTTTCTTGGGAACTACACATGGAGATGTTGGTAAGGATGCCTAAATGAGCCTATTCCTTGATAAGTTACTTTTGGAACTTACACAGTCACAATGCATATCAGGATACCCAGGGCCCCAGGAAGTTCTACAGTAAAGTGAGAACCTGCTTAATTACACAAAGCCAGAAGTTTCCAAACCCAGTTGAAAGCAGTACATTTTTTGTACCAGCATCCATTAACACCTACACGGGTAAAGGCTAGAACACAGTGTGAGGGACAATGTGGGAGATCGCTCGTGCCGGCTGCTTCTCAGCCACAGCCAGGCTGTCTGCCCTCAACACCAGTTCCTCCTTTCTCTTCTTCACTTAATTTCCAAATGCTTTGTAAAGATGAAAAACATAAAACTATCTTATTCTGTTCCCCCACCCTGATCCCAAGCCATTCTGGATCCATTCATGCCAATAATTCATTAATCTGCCATTCTAACAGGTTCATCTCTCTCCCTCCTACACATTTTGAGACTAAGTAAGGCAGAGATTAATCAAAGCTCAACCTGTTTATTCAAATTCCCAGAGAGGCAAACATCATATTTTCATATGAAAACCCCTACTTGGTCCAGCATAAGCCTGTGCTTGAATAAATATTTTCATGAGATCCCACACAGTAACAAAGCCAAATGTGTTGGTCACTTCCTCCAGAAAACATTTGATATCACATACATGTACTAGGCTTCTAAAATGTTGTAAACCCTGGGCAGAAACCCCAAAGAAAAGAGAACTAACCATTCCAAGGACTGTGAGTGAAATATTTCCCTGAAAGGCTATTGTTCAACTAAATACTGAGCACCTAAAACATGGAGACAATCTTGCTTACACTCTAAGTAGTTGACAATTTCTTTTTCAGAAGGACAGATGTGAGTCAATTTCTTTCTTTTTTTGTGATACAATTTCTTAAACTCTAACAGAAGCACTCGGTCTTCTTCCAGATGCTTAGGTTGCGGGGCTACAACCAGGGCGCTACTGATCAATTTCATCATTTCAATTCAGTTCATTCAGTTTGACTTATATGAGTCTGGGTGTTTTTCATTCCATAGACAACCTTTCTTAGTTGGCTCCAGGTTAGGTATGTTTTAGTTATATTTGTTACCTTTTTAATGCGAAATGAAACGGCAACCATACACACACACACACACGCACACACACACAATAGCTAAACTTTGTCTAGAAGAACTTCTCAGTTAAAATTCATCAAACAGTGTAAACTTATGTTTCAATCTTTTTCACTGTTTACTACTAAACTCACACAATTTCTCTTCCGAGGGATCCTAAAACAAGATTTGAAGTGAGAACTGAAGAACTGAGGTTTTACAGTTCCGGGCTTAGGAAATTAGTGAAACCTGTAAACTCTTCCTGACACAAGCAATTTAAAACCAGGAAGGAAGAAGTGAGCTGGCAAAGTAGGAGATCAACAACTGGCCCCAAGTCCCAAGAGCGAATGTCAAAAAACATGCGTATAAGATCAGACAAAGGAATCAGAGACAAGGCTGCCCTTGTGGACTGGATTTCATCCAAGTCAATACCAAGTCAGTAAGAAAAACTAGACTCTCAGAGGACCTGACTCTCTGGGTACTGTTTTTGCCAATAGCCCCGGACCAGCCATCCCTTTGGGGTGTGGCTACCGATGCGACAAACTGAAGCCAAGAACAGCTATATCTGTTGTTTCTGGTCGCTCTGATTTTCCCACTTCAGAGTGGGCAAATGTGATTTAATTTTATGTTTTCTTAAGAAGTTCAGTTGGGCCAGAGTGTTCATAAAGAACCAAATGCTCAGAGAGGCCCATATAGAAGTACTCTTATGAGTTCAAAGTCAGTGTGGGTTACACAGTGAATTTTAGGTTAGCCTGGACTACTGACTCGAAGACACAATGCAATGCAACAAAAACGGTAATGAAAAGGTGCCAAATGGTATAGAATAAATATATATTTCTTAAATGGGAACAAAATTAACTATTGTCTATCAGCTGGACTAGGAAAGAAGTGATGGAAGCACACAGTATATGGAAGTTACCACTACATATTATGTAAACACCATGGTCATCTCACCAGCAGGGTTGTAATGAGTCCAGAATAATGATGGGACTGTGTCATGTTGCTGTCTGCTTTTGGCTGAGAAGACAAACCATCCTTATAATTAAGGGCACTGTAGAGTTTGCTGTCATTGAACAAACCTGTACTTGCTTTCTCTCTGGAGAGAGCAGCATCTGTGAATACATCTTTTTTTTTTTTTTTTTTTTTTTTTTTTTTTTTTTTTATTTCCGTGGGTGTTGTTTGGATGACTTTTTGATGCACAGCTTACTGAAGCCTGCTATCATAGCATCCCAGAGCCAAAAAGATCCCTGAGGGCTATGGAGGCCGTATGTCCATGCTGTACACAAACAGGGTCATGACAGTCACCTCTGGCCACTGCAGCTCATTTATACAGCTGCGATACAGAAACACCAGCTTCCCCATGCTTGCTGTGTTAGACATTCCACAGAGCCCTGGCTTGAGAGAGATGTGAGAACCCCCGTGCACAACCCTGGGTCCTACACACCCAGGTCATTCACAGGTGACCAGATGACACCAAGCATTATGATTGTGGAGGAACCACAATTTGACCCTAGAATAATCCCATCGGATGGCACCATGCCTGGGTTTCCAGCCAGTGGAGCCACTCTTCTGGGTACAGGGCGTGGTTTCTCAGCCTTCTTTTAGCACAAAGACTTCTTTTATACATCAAAACATTTTGCAGATCTCCCACATAACGGTTATATTTTTAGTTCCTAATGACTGTAAGAAGAAGCAAAACAAAAAATCCATCAGAAAGCTTAGTGGTGCTTTTAGACAGATCCATATCTAGTAAATTTTATTTCCTCTATATATTGAAGAACAGTCACCTGTGTATTTAAAGGCTGTGCCAAGTCTAATGACAAACACGAATTTAAGGATACCTTAATCCATATTCTTATTCCCTATTGTTGTACCTCACACCCTTTTATCAAGATTTATTACCCACTGACTGGGGACACTAAGTTTAGCTTTGTCAACATTTTATAAGCTCACATTTAGTGGAATGCTATTTCAAAGGTGTGAAATAAGTGAGCAAAGAAAAGAAGGTTTGGGGAAAAACAGATTAAGGTCAAGACTATTTTTCTAGTGAACACAGACACAATCTTCAATAAAATTGCAAAGCATATTTAGCACCATGTCATAATGATCATATATCATGACTGAGTTGGTTTCATGCCAAGAATACAAGATTAATTTTACATATACAAATTAAGAAACATCATACCCTGTGGATATAAATGACACAATTATCTCCATAAAATCAGAAAAGACCCTTGACAAAATTTGAATCCTGTTAGGAAGAAAACCTTGATAAACTAGAAACTGAAGGAGTATATTTCAAGCTGATAAAGACTATACTTTTGTTAATATGATAGCAAATGGGGAAAGAATGAAATAAACATTTCTTCAAAAATCAGAAAGAGACAATGGTGTTCAATTTTTTCAAAGTGGTGGATGTGACTTCAAGAACAGACCTGAGTGAGGTTGTCAGAGAAAAGACAAGCACACACACACACACACACAAAAGTCGGCATGGGGTGAACTTGGCTCTCTGATGGAGAAACCTCAGCCACCCAGAATATTGTTTCTTTTATATAAACCCAAAATGCATATGAGTGAACAAAATAACCCGAATAGCCAAAGAAATCCTAGAGAGAAAGAACAATGCTAGAGTCATCACAATACCTGATTTCATCCTATATTATAAAGCCAAAGTAAACAATTACAGTACAGGGCTGACACAAAGGAGACCTCGTCGGTCAAAAGAATATATAATAGATGACCCAGAATTAAAGCAACATAGCTATACCCACCTGAGTTTTGACACAGGTATCAAAAGACATTGGAGAAAAAGACAGCCTCTTTAACAAACTGTTCTCAGGAAACTGAATTTCCAAATATAAAAGGATGAAATTAAATCCATCTCTTTCACCCTGCATAAAAATTCAATTTAAAATGGATCACAGATCTCAAGATAAGACTACTTAGGTAACCAAGAACCTCAGGCTAGATCGCCTCAAGACCCAGGGTAAAATCAAACACTACTAATCTAAAAAAAAGTATCAAGAGAGTGACTCCTCATGATATTCTCTGATAGTCATGAATCAGTGTCTTATCCAGGCATCATCAGAGAGGCTTCCTCCAGCAGTAACCAGACACTTTGTGGAAAGAGAGTCTAAATGGGAGATCTCCAACAAATCCACCCTCCCTCAGAACTCAAGAAATCCCACAGAAGAAGAAGGGGACAGATTGTGAGAGCCAGAGGGAATGGAGGACACCAGGAGAAAAAGACCTTGTGAATCAGCTAAGCAAGGAGCATATGAAATTACGGAGACTGGAGCAACAAGCACAGGGCCTAAGTGGGTCTGTATCAGGTACTCTGCATGTATATTACTGTACTAGCTTACTATTTTTATATTATAGCTATTAGCTTACTATTTTTATATTATAGCTATTAGCTTACTATTTTTATATTATAGCTATTAGCTTACAATTATGGGACTCCTGAGTGTGAGAACAAGTGAGTCTCTGACTCTTGCCTACTCTTGGGACTCTTCTTCCTGTTGGGTTGCTGTGTCCAACTTTGAGATGATAGTTTTTGCTTCATCTTATTTCATTTTGCCATGTTTAGTTGTTATGTCTTAGAAGCCTATTATTTTCTAATGAGAGACAGACAGGGAGTGGATCTGGGGGTGTCTTGAGAGGTGGGGAGTAACTGGAGAAGTAGAGGGAGGGGAGACTATAATCAGGACATATTGTATGTATAAGAAAAAAAATCTGTTTTCAATTAAAGAAAAAAAAAACAACCAACCAACAAACAAAAAAGACCCAAATTTCTGACCTGCTAGAGAAAAATGAAATGATACACCAGAAATTATATGTATAGGCAAGAACCTTCTGGAAAAGACTTGTGCAATTCAGAAATTACAGTGAGAATTGACAGATAGGATTGTATGGAATAAAATGTTCTGCACAGCCAAAGAGCTATCAACAGAGTAAAGAGAAACTCAGAGAACAGGGTAAATCATTGACAACTGTACTTATGACAAGATTAAAATCTATGATCCATAAAGACTTTAAAATATTAAATACCCAAATCTCAAATAAATAATGAATGATATATTAATCTCAAACAAATAAATAAATCTCAAATAAATAATGCATGAGCGAATGAAGTGAACAGACAGTTTTCAAAGACAAAACATAAATGGTCATAAACATAAGAACAATGGTTCAACACACCTAATCATCTAGAAAATGCAATTTAAACCACAGTGAGAGTCCTTCTCCTCTCAGTCGAAATGGCTGAATCAGGGAAACAAATAACAACAAATGCAAAAGAGAAATCCCTATGCAATGCTGGTGGCAGTCTAAACCACTTGTAGATGCTATCAAAATCAGTGCGGAGGTGCCTCAACTAAATACGGGACTTTCATATGATCCAGCTGTACCACTCCTGGGTACATACATGAAATATGACAAGCCACTCCACCACAAACATACTTGTACAACCATGTCTACTCAGTACTAGTCACAACACCCAGTATACGGAACGAGCCTTCTGTCTACCAACAGATGAACAAATGAAGGAAATCGGCACACATGCACAGTGAAATTTAAGATTGGTTCCATCTGTATTTGGTGTGTCTCTGTGTGCGTATGAGCATGTGAGTGCAAATGCCTGTTGAGGATGCCCTGGAACTGGAGTTAGACATAGTTGTAAGTGACTGCCATTGATGTGGGTGCTTCCTATGGCCCTCGAAGAGAAGCAAGTGCTGAGGTATCTCTCCAGCCCTATAACAGAGCTTTAGTAAATATCAAAGAATAGTGTGTAATTTGCAGGCAAATGGGTGGAACCTGGGTTGTCATATCAAGTAAAATAAGCCCAACAGAGACTAAAACCACGAAAAGATAAGTGTGTGTGTATGATATAAAAGCAGATGGAAATATTTGATTTATGCTCTTTAGATGTTATATAAGATCACTGTATACAGAATGTCCGATGCCTGCTGCATGCAGGGTTGGCCTGGCTATCTGTACCACACTCTCCATACACTTCAGGGACAAGGCAGGGGCTTGCCTGGTGCTTGCTCCATCATAGCAAGAGTATTGCAGCAGATCCATGTTGTTTGAAGACCACCTTTTGATGACCTTACTAAGTGTCCCCAAGCTAGAAATCTCTCTTGTGATCTACATTCTTTGAACCTAGATACTTAGCAGGGCTTCATACTCCTTAAACTTGAAAGTTAGATTTCTGGGGGGAAATTCTGATATTCTCAGAACAAGCAAAAATCTAACTTTTGTGGATATATGCCAACTTCAGTGTGATACCCAAACAAGCTGCTATAGGAATGTGTGGAGAAGCAAAGAACACTTGAGATTCAGGGACAGCCCACTGGAGACAGAATCCCCAAGGGAGGCTGTTCTGCCCCAGTTAAGTGGCAAGCTTACACAGCCAGATTGGTTCAAATGAATCAAAGGTTGGGCCATCTGTGTTTGTAGACACAACCAAGCTAATGTGAGAGAGAAAACAGGAGCAACCAGTTAGACATTTCAAAGCCTCAGGCGATTCTTCCCAGTCAAGTGAAGAGATGGGTTAGCGAGCTTTGGGAATACGAAGTTACTAACAGTCATATCATTTCAGTTTGTCATTCTCGTTCACGTATAGACAAGGCTAAAAAGCACATCTTCATATTCACTTGTCTCCGTAGAAACATCCTTTGTTTTATTGCCGTTTCATACAGCATTGTGTTGATCAGTTAATAATTCATCAAGAACTGCTAGCCGAATGCTCACACAAATGTGTGCCGGAACACATCACTCCATCTTCTCTCCCAACCCTTCAGAGGGCCCTGCAGAAAGTCAAACTGCAGAACATCTGTGCTTCTTTGTGGTCTCATTATAACGTTTGTAAGAATTTTCCCCACGATTAGAACGAAAACCATCCCAATTAGCAAGGCCTGAACCACTGGCTCACTCCTATCAAGATGCTATAAAACATTCGTCTGTCAAATATGGGGGTTGGGGAGGACTTCCCCTCTGAGGCTTCCCCCATTAAACTAGTTTCCTAATTACTACATGCTATTTAAATAGCATTGACTGTGCTTTTTATCTCAACTGATATAGTTTAATTAGCCTGTAAAAAAATTGTGGGTCCCTACTGACAAAGAAATCTCACAACAAAACCAATCTCTATGAGAGGACACATTTATTAAAATATTCTTATTACCTCCTTCTTGTCTTTCCATCTCATTGCCCCAGACGCAGCTCCATTTATTTTTTGGAGCACTGAAGCAATACAATTAATGTTGAAAACCAGTGTCATCTATAATTTATTAAGCATCTGCTAGATACCAGGCAGATTAAAAACATTCTTTCACTTAATTATTTCAATAGCATTTTAATGTTATGAATATTATTAGTATTTTACTAGTTAGGAAATTTGGAGGAGGAAGTAGTTAGAAAGCTTTCCCACTGTTCGGCATACGAAGTGAGTTTAGAGCAGGGATCCATCACCTAAATTCATGCTTCTTAATACAGTTCTATGTGTTGACTCTTCAAATACATTTCTTCAGTTTTCTTCCCCTTAGCTAATTAAACAGCTAACACAGGGTCACAGAATAACTGTTTTCATTATGTGATTTCCCCCCAAAATATACATAAAACTATAAAGAATAGTGCAACGGATTCCTAAAAGTATCTGCTAATTCTAGCCATCACACCACAATGTCATCTACTTCAGTGGGTAGCTCTATCTGGAGACATTTGGTTTTGTTGTTTCATTTTGAGACAGGATCTCTCTTTGTAGACAAGGCTGGACTTGAACCTGCTATGTAGCCCAGACTGGTCTCAGGGTCCAAAGTTATCTGGAGATAATTTCAACAGAGCCACCAAGTCACTGCCATAACCAACCACCTTTGAATAGTAGGCTGTATAAGCAGGGACCTGGCAGAAAATACTTCATGGATTTAATAGGGCAATCAAGGAGATTGTAATAAACCAGCTAATTCTAAAGGTGCAACCTTTTGGTCGAGTATGTGATAACAGACACCACTGAGAAAGCAATGACCCAGTGGGAACATGGAAAGGGCCTTACTGCATCTCAGGAAGGAACAATGGAGACTAGATTCCACACAGACCCTTCTTTCACCGACTGCCTTTATCATTTTATTTTGCCTATTTATTTCCTCAGCACTTTCACATGCTAGGCAAGCACCCTGCCATCAACTATAAGCTTACCCTTAATGAAACATTTTTATTTTCAGACTCTTTCTGCACTACTACATTACTAAGGGTGGCCTCAAAGTTGTGATTCTCCTGCCTTGGCTTCCCTGGCAGCTGAGACTACAAGTCTGTGTTCCCAACCTCTGCCTTCTCTTCCATCCAGGCAAGCATGGCTGGTTTGTTGCTTCCCCATGTGATCTTTCACCATGGAACAGACAGATCATGGGGCTTGACTAACTTTAGAGTCTTGCCTTGCAGACATGATAATTGAAAGGCAGCCCTGTGAACTTCCCACTGGACTCACTGAAGGGATCACATGGGGCCACTTCCTGCCTCCATTATTAAATTCTCCATTTATTTTATATCCACTATGCCATAACATCGATTGACAACCGGTTTTAATATCCATTATTTTATGCAGTTTGTAAATTAGGAACATTTTAATATCATGATTCCGTCTGCATTTACTAGCCAAATTTTTAAGTAAAGATTTCCTCCTTTCATTGGCTAGTTGGTTATCTGGACTTACAGTTCACACCAGAAGGACAGGACAAATGTTTGATTCTTTTCCCCTCCCACTTTAGCATGAATGCCTTAGTGGTCAAAAACAGTATCATTGTTTGCGAACATAATTTATATTACATATGTTTTTATATAAAAAAATCCACAAATAAAAATATTAAAGTATATGCACATATACTACATCATTATATCACACTATTAATGTCCACCCCTATTATTATTCCATCTAGTCAAGGGCACCTTTCATTCTGTGTTAGAACACCTTTCTCTCTCTCTCTCTCTCTCTCTCTCTCTCTCTCTCTCTCTCTCTCTCTCTCTCTCTCTCTGTGTGTGTGTGTGTGTGTGTGTGTATGTGTGTGTGTGTGTGTCTTCAATAGGAATATTCTCTCACAGTTCCTGGGTCAATATACCAGCCCTCACACACTGCCTTTAGGGCCAGGATAAGATTCCTTGCTTTCTCTAACTCCTGGTGGCTGGCAGCACACATGGGCTGGCAGACATGTCACAGAAGCACTGTCTTAATCCTCACACCGCCTTCTCTGCATCCTTAGTTCCTCATCCCACGGACACTCACCATTTGTTTCAGCATCCGCAACACAATGCGATGTCATACATCTCAAGATGGAAATTTATTACATCTTCAAAGACCCCCCTTTTACAAATAACGTCACATCCATATTGACTGGCCATTAGAATACAGGCTTGTGTTTTGGGGAACCACTGTTCAAAGTACTGCACATGTGTGCTTGTGATTTGCTTTGTGGCGATGGGTCTGTTGACAGAATATTTGCTTTTGATGATCATTAAAATGCCTCACAAAATAAAGTGAACCAAGTTGGAGTCATTGGCTGGCATTTTCTGTCACGTCAGTGTCATACCCAGGACACTATAGTGGTCACCTAGAAGTGTCACCCAGGAGGCAATAAATAGAGAAAAGCTAAGGAAAACTGTGTTGTCAGCGCTCCCCTTTGATTCTAATGTATATTTGTATATTTGGGATGGAGAAAGGCATTTTTGTCAGAGGCTAAAAACATAAAAGAATGTATTGAGCGGCTATAATTGCACTTGGTAAGAGATACCTGAATTGGTTTGTCGCAGCTGCAAGGACTCGCTTTTACTGTCTGCCGCAACCTTTCTTCTACAATGCAGCCCATCCCTTTTATTTAATAGTAGGTCACTGTTTCCATTCTGCAACAGCACAAAGAGTGGGAGGACACAGAGGCACCAGATGCATTTCCCCGGATTTCTTTTTTCTTGGAATTCACAGAATTCAGCTTCAAAGAATCATTATGCTTAGATGACCCCCTGAGTGTGCTCCAAGCCTGCAGACAGAGGCACTGTGTGTTGTCTCAAGCTACACAGTATCCATCACAACCAATACAGTGACAGCAGTTGTGGCTGTGTGACCTCCTGATAGATCCCTTTATTTTCCTAGCAGGTCTAGATATTATGGGCACATTTTAGACGTTTTCTGCCCTACATCTGAAATCAGCTATTTCTCATGTCAAATTTTGTCTTTGAGTAGGAAATAAATTAACTATTTAGAAACCTGACTGTAAGTGCTATGGACACTCACTCTAATTGGTGGTCATTATTTTGTAAACTTAGTTTCTTTAACAGTGAGGTATCAGTTCTTTTTCTTTTTTCTTTTTTTTTTCTTTCTTTCTTTTTTTTTTTTTTTTTGGATTTTTCGAGACAGGGTTTCTCCGTAGCTTTTGGTTCCTGTCCTGGAACTAGCTCTTCTAGATCAGGCTGGCCTCAAACTCACAGAGATCCGCCTGTCTCTGCCTCCCGAGTGCTGGGATTTAAGGCGTGCGCCACCACCGCCCGGCCAGTTCTTTTTCTTGTGCTTGGGTGATCTTATGTCTCACTTGGCCATGAAGAGGCTATGTGGGTGTCTGTTCCACAGCACTGTTATTAATGGCACCTCTTAAAGACATACCAATTTGGATGATAAATCTGATATGTTTTTATTGGTACTAAAAGTCTTTTCCTGTCTTTGAGTCTTATAGCATCAGAAGCACATGTCTTAGTGTCAGAGCCATGGACCAATTTCTCAAAAACAAGCTGCATATTTTCAGTATGTAACTTTAAGCCGTCTTTCATTTCAGGAAAGCCAATTTTAGGTTACTCCTTGCAGTTCATAGAAATTCTCCTTTGCCACTGCTTTGAATATTTATTTAAGAATTCTAATGATATTATATTGAATTTTTCCTATCCATATTTCCTACATATTCTCATTTTTTTTGCTTAAGTTCTTTACTGTCTTCATTTTAACTCATCTTATTGTCTGTTCTGTTGTCTATTTGCCCATGTTCCTTTCATTTTCCTCTTTATTCTGCAGGGTCTGATTTTCTGTCCCCGCCCCCGAGTTCTGAAAGAGCTCACTCGCATCACATTGGTCTTCACTGATGTCATTCCAGAGCTCTTCTGCTTGTAAGACCTGCTACATTTTAATAGCCTCAGTGCGGATACTTATTTTAGCTTTTTTTTTTTTTAAATACTAAGATTCAGCTTCAATCAGCTTCACATCTCCACTTTTTTTCTCTTCCGTCTTTAGCACTGCTTCCACATCACTCTGTCCTTACAGAGTCTGATTGCTTTCTCTCTTCTCTTGACTCCTAGAGATGCTCTCAGGTAGGGATACTTTTTCTAGAAAAATCATCCTGAGACTTTGTTTTTGTTTCTTTGAAATATTAAATAATCTAGCCTTTCAGTTTGACAGTTCTGGTTTTCTGCATTCTCCCTGGTTCTGGAAACTCCTTTCTTTTCAACCACTGTTTCTGCACGGTCCCGTATCTACCTGCCCCATCTCAGTTTTTTCAGGCTCACAGTACTCTCACCATTCCAGAGAAGATCTCCTGGCTAGTAGTTGTTGGTCCTGATGCTGCAGACCATCTTAGATCTAGTTTCCGCACGGGGTCTTACCATGCCACTCCTCTGTATGGTGGCATTTGCCTTCAATATTACCGGCTGATTGTTTACATGTTCACCTGATTAGAGTTCTACTTGGAAATAGGTCACCTCATTTGGGAAATGAGCATTTGGTGGGTCTCAGATCCACCAGAAATGTATTGCTATTTCTACCAGTTCTTTACAATAGTTAAGTCTCATAAGCTCTGCTGCTTGGTGGGTTGGCTTTAACCATTTTTTTTCTTTTACTCTTTAGGAGAAGAATTCTTTGTCATGTCATTTTGTGGAAGGTATTCTCTTTTGTTCACTTTTTGATATTATACTTGTTTTTGGTGTGCTTTTGTATAATGATATTTTCATAACATATTCAAATAATATGGTGCCACAATGATTTGGCTCTGGCTGGAGTTTAAGGTCACTTTTTAAAAGTTTGCCTGCACAGTGCCTACAAGCATGCCAAACAAGGCAGAATTTCTTAGAATTAAATCCCAAGGAACTAGTAGCAAAACACGACTTAAAGGGAGAATTGGTTTGCCACACCAGACATATGGGTGCCCACAGCAGTAACTTCACTACTTCAGCCTGCCTGTCTCTGGCTTGTGCCCCTCCCCCACTTCATCACATTGCACTTGGACCAGTGGGCATAGTTTGGTTTTTCTGAGTCTTGCTGTCATTTACCACTATTAGACAGACCTTGTAGGATAGAAACCATGTATTCAAAGTCAGGCAGAAATGAGAAGTTTGCCAAAGGCCAAGAGGGATGCATCTCCATGCCTAGGGATCGGTGAAGGCATCCAGAGGCAGGATCAGCAATGACTTTTGAAAGCCAATTACCCAGAGTCAAAGTAAGACAAATTGCTGTCCTGCCTGCCACTTATTTGTCTCTGTTCTGACTTCTCTGATACATAACACTTAAAATCCCCACTCTATCTTTGTTGCTCAGAGGAGGTGTGGTTTTGGTCAATACAGAGAAATAAACAGAGTATCTTTTCTACATGGAACTCCATGTTTTGTCTCTAAAGATGGACCTGGTTTTTGCTTTGCTTTATCTCAATGATGACTACCTTGTGCACAGCACTGCCATGATATAGAAGCCCACAGGTTTAATACCTGAAGGTTCAGAGGAGACCATTCAAATCAGGCGCCATCAACTTTCTCTTTTACTCAATGGTCTCTGGCTCTGCCTTCTTTTCCTATTTGATAGCTCAGAGAAAACAGTAAACTTCCTTCTCAGCGAAGCTACAACTTCGAGTGTTTTTAGAGAAAACACATTCAGATGTTCAAAGAGAAAAGAACCCCAAACACTGTGGTTTGCTCAGTGCTTCTGACGCGCTGGGCTCTAGGACATGAACGTCACTCACATCATCTAAGTTCATTTCCACAACAGTTGTACAGTGGGTGTTCAGTTTAGCTTTATTTGTAAGTAACAGAAACGTCTTTAAGTGAGAAAAATTTAATGTGAACAGAAGCAGGCTACGGATTAAACCTCTAGGAAAACACCCCACAACTGACGCTCTGAGCACGGAACTCTTAATACTATAACAACCAAGAAGAAGTTGCTGTGAGTGCTGTGGGCTTCAGATCGCCTCCAAGATGTCCTACAGGAATCAAGAAGCCACTGCTCAAACTTCTGGAGCGGCTGAGAATGCCTCACACAAATGTGCTCCTGGAGCCAGGGCTAGGTACCAAACACACGTCAGCAAACAGCGTCTTAGGTGCTGCCTTCTTCTCCTCACTAAACTCATCTTCCCATTCCAATCTCATTGGCATACATCCAATTGGCACAGCCTGATTAAAATAGGGAGCCTTGCTAAAGGGGAGTGACGAGATGTCATCTCAAACACTCTTGGAAGGCCACATCAGTGACCACAATGGAAGAACCAGGAGTTAACCTAGATCTAAGCCCATGTTCTCAACTATCCCATTCTTCTGCCTTCCCCTAGAAGGATCTATGGTCAAATAGGTGTAGTTAGACTTTATAAGCAGGGTCAGAATTTCTATAGCAACAATCTCTTCCCTGACATTCAACTGTAGGTTCTATTCCAAGTCTATCTTGTACCAATTCTCTCAAATGTGGAAGAAATCTACTTATCATCTAATAAATTATAGAAGATACTGGCCCAACTTTCAGCCTGCTGCACACACACACACAGGTTCATACTTATACCAAATTATATTGGTAGTAAATTACATTGCTTCCATTTGTTAGTAGAAAGTAATTGTTCCCATTAGAAAAATTAAGTTTGACCTCAGTCAGGGAATGAAAAGGAAGTATGGGTTCCAATAGAAGGGCTTCAGATCATTCTGATTTAATAGAAGTGCCTTCAGGATACCCATTGATGTATGTAATTCTTCCTCTTACTCCTCCTCCTCCTCCTCCTCCTCTTCTTCTTCTTCTTCTTCTTCCTCCCCTCCTCCTCCTCCTCCTTCCTCCTCCTCCTCCTTCTCTTCTTCTTCTTCTTCTTCTTCTTCTTCTTCTTCTTCTTCTTCTTCTTCTTCTTCTTCTTCTTCTTCTTCTTCTTCTTCTTCTTCTTCTTCTTCTTCTTCAATAGGGTTTCTCTGTAGCTTTTGGAGCATATCCTGGAACTTGCTCTGTAGATCAGGCTGACCTCAAACTCATACAAACCTGCCTGTCTCTGCCTCCCGAGTGCTGGGATTAAAGATGTGCCACCACCGTGTGGCTGATGTATCTAATTCTTTATTTTCTTATGCAAGTATTTATTGGGGATTCAGTGTGTACCTGCACTACACTTTTCCTGCCCTCATGATGACTATAACCTAACACTAAGTGACAGTTTATAGAGGAGAAGGACAGGAGAAGGAAGGGTACTATAGGAATAACAGAAGAGGTGTGAACAGATTCTGCCCCGTGGATACTCCATCTAGGGTGATTCCTGCATAAAGTGTACATATTACCGGGGTGAGTGCGGAAGAGTCTGGTATTGAGACAGAAGGAGACTGCAATATGTTAGCCCCTACAAAGAAGGGAGGACAGGGTGCATTTGGGATAGTCAACAAGGAGCTGTCTTGTAGGCAGATAGAGGCAGGAAGGAGAGTTAGCCAGCATGAGGTCTGGTGTAGATAGGTAGGGTGATTAAACAGAATGAGAGCCTCCATTTCATTCAATATCCCCACTTGATGAAGTTATTCATTATTGATAATGTTAATGTTATAGATTGTAATCAATATTACAGCAGTAAGTCATCATCAGTGGGTTAGAGACTTATATTAACATAAGGAAGCATCTGGAATTCAATGCTCTTTTCCTCAGTTTGCACCTTGCACCTGTAACAGAAACAGCAAGCTTTTAAGGTAAGATGCCCTCCTTGCAGAACCACATTCCTCATGTCCAACGACTATTCAGAGCAACAACAGGAAGTTTCCAACTCTTAAAATAAACTCTTTTTTTTTAGTATTCTAAAACCAGACTTCTGTTTCCAATAGTAAGTGAGATAGATTTGCATTTTAAAAGAGTTGAATCTTTGCATCTTGTAATTTTTCAGTTTCCCCCAAGCTATTTATAGAAGGTGAGTTACATAGTTACTAGTTTGAGATGAATATTGCAATCCTAACGGCTGATTATTGCTTATCAATGGGATGAGAGAAACTGTGCTTCTCTCCTGCGAGAGTTTCGAGTTTAGGACAGTGTGACATTGGAGACGTTCTGGTTGTTGGCAGTGCTGTGGAGATTGTTCCACTTATAAGCATGAGGAACAACTGGAGGGAAAATGAGCAAGCAGGTGGCGTAGGGTAAAGACTCTCTTCAGCCTAAACTGGAGTGGAACATACCCTAGTGTGCACTGCATACAATACCCCTAAACCTGCCAAATGCCATGGATTAGCAACATGGTACTCTATAATGCCTCCTTTCTTAATCCTTTGGGGTTAATTGGGATCTTTGGTTCCTTGGCACTGCTCAGCATCTGAAAATAGGAACACAGGGCTTATCGCTGATATGGGAAAGGAACGACAGTCAAAATCCAGTGACTATCATGATGGTGCGCATACCTCTACTCTGAAGACTGAGGCAGGCTACAAAGCAATGCCTTGTGTAATAAAAATAAATACATGCAAGGTATGGTTTCTGTTGTTATACCATCATAAAGCCAGACCATTGCAAGCCAGGGATCTTCCATCTGTGTTGATGTAGAATGCCTATGCTCCCGTAGCAATCCCAATGAAATCGTTGCTTTTCTAAGTTACACCAGTGTGGAATTTTTTCTTTCTCTGTCTTTTACTGGTGCTCTATCTGGGCTTAACAAACATTTACTAATGTTGCCAGGAAAACTCACAACGCAGGAGTGGCATGGTGGCAGGAACATGATGTTTGGTGTCAGCAATCAAGAAGCAGAAGGCAGACAGGAAATAGAGTCATACTAAGGTCTCAAGGCCCACCTACAAACAATCACTTGTTTCATAAAGGCCTCACAACCTGAAGGATCCATAGTTTTCCAAATCAGGGCTGTCGGCAAGGGACCAAGTGTTCAGACACACAAGGCACTGAGACGGTTCATATTCAGAACACAATGGGAAGGATAAAAAAATAATCATAGTAAATATTTAAGAGCAAAAAGCACTAGAGTGAAAATTTTGAATCAGGTCATATAATGATAAGATGACAATTAAGGGATCACCTGTGTGCTGAGATCGGAGAGACAAATAAGTAGTTTGGAACCGTGCAAGGAGGGATGGTTTCCCCACAGAAGGATAGATGATACAAAAGCTCTATATGAAGAAAACTGGGATCTTTTTGAGAATGTAAATGCCCCAAAGCCAGAACTTTGTGAAGTGAGGGGAGAATAAGAAATGCCCGAGGGGTGAAGAGGACATTTGGTGTCCACAGACTAGCAGACTTACTTGGCATTATTCAACATGAATTGGAAAGGCATTGAGTATTTTTAAAAACAATCTCATCTTGCTAGCTAGATCTAGTCTACTTTCTTTCCACATATGCACCTATGTATTATCTGTTATGTCATAATGTAAAACATTATTTTCCGTTGCGTGAATATGAGTTATTATAGGGGCCATGCTGTTCCTTCTGCCTTTACTTAACAACGGACCCTAGAAACCTTAGCCACGGTGGATTTTTCAGAAAAGAAACAACATGGTCTGACTTACCCTTTGAAACACTGGAGTCTGGCTGCTGCGGGAGCAAGGTGTGGTATGAGATTAGGATTGCTTTTCGGTCTCCTTGATCAACACATACATGGGAGTTTCCCCTGCTCAGCACTAGGGTTTTGGGTAGTCTATGCTTTGGGGGGGAGCATTGTCAGACTAATTGGCATAACATAAATACATAAAATAATTATTCATATTTAATATAATATGCACATATGTACATTATATAGATATATGAATATTGGAGTGTACCAAATGAGTCAAGTAGAGCCCAGTCCTCACTCAGCTGACATTATCTTTGTTCTCAGCAGTTTGCACATTCTCATGAGCCAGTAGTCTGTGACATGTCCTCTGCAAAGGGAGATCCCTAGCGTCAGACCAGCTCTGAATTAGGGCTAGATACCAAGCAAGTGCATACACATTTATTAGAGAATAAATTAGGAAAGTTAGGTAATTTTTATTAACAAATAGTTTTACCCTGAAGAGCACGATTTCTTTTCTTTAACTACTCAGTGTTTGTATAGAGATAGCCACTGTAACAAGAAAATTACAGCTTATATTCAGAGATTTTGACATGGTTCCCTCAGGATGAGAGACAGCAATCTGGGTGGTGAGGACCTCAGACATGATCCTAGAAATAATGGCTAAAAACAGTGGGATGTTGTCTCGAGCTAAGACTGAACTCAGCTGAACACACTAACTACCTTCAGGTCCATCATTTAGAAGGGAGAGAGTGCTCATTTTATCTTGCTCCAGGGGAAGAGGCAGGAATTAAAAGTGTCCGTGTCCGATATAAAAAAGTTACTGTCTACAGCTACCTACTAATATAATAAGTTTTCTTGTGAGATATTGAGCTCGTTGTCCCCAGAGATAACCAGAAAGAAATGAGATAATAACTTGTTAAGAATACTGCAGAGGTGACTCCGGGATTTAGTAATAAGAACAGCTTCCACTGACTTAATGCTCGCACGATGCCAGGCTCTCTGCTCAGGGCTTCGGCAATGTCACCTCTTTTCATTTTCATAACTCTCTGGAAGAACAATGGTTTATATTTAGATGAGAAACTTCCAGCTTAGGGAAGCTAGGGGAGTTTTATTAGGACATACAATTAGAAACCAGGGGAAGTCAGGCTGGGCTTGCTTCTCTCCAACTCTGAATCCTTTGTCCTTTACTGTAGTGAGCTCCAATGGACTTAAGAAATTCTCAGAATGTGGCCTCTTTCACTAGCCTTCCTTAAGGCTCTGTGGAGTAACTTCTTCTACTCCATCACTAAGAATGAGGGACAGCGCTGAAAAGAAATGATATCTGCATGCCAACATTTGTGAGTTTTCAAGGCTGGATGCCATGGACTCTCTGTTTCTTCTCTTTATTGCTACGTGGAGATAGCTCTGAGGTAAATCTCCTCTCTCCCTTTAACATTGCCTGTTCCTCTCTACTCTTTACTTCCACCAGTCAGCTCCTCAGGCTGGCATGTACTAGCTCTGCCTGAGGGGGCCAGAGCTGAGACTGTGTCCTTTAGGAGTCTACAAGGAAACAAGTGGTCAACCGTGGGATTTGGATCCTCTGACCCCCTCAACACGAATCCACCTCTCACTCGTCTATTATTGTCTTCCAGTTCTAAAACTTTGCATGCTACCATGCTTTTCAGATAAGATTACTTCATTTAAGACTCCAGGATGAGGGCATTTTCTTCACTATGTTTGCCTTTTTGGAATTGTGAGTGAGGAAATTGGGCTTGTCTTGAGTTTTCTTTTCTTTGCTTTATGCACTGACTCCATGAAGGGGACTGGGCTTATGACCCACACACAGCTAAGAAGTCCTCACATTGTGCAAGGGTTTCTAATGAAGTAGCAACCCTGAAAGCCTTTCCAAGTGCACACATGACTGATGGCTTAGTGGAACTGTCAGCAGCCTGTCGCTTCTCATTTCCACACTGTCCAGAGCCCCGAGTGGACAGGGCTGAAGGAGCATGCAGCAGACGTATGCTTTAGGCAGTGGTACAAGAAGGATAATCACTCCAGCCAAGGAAAACTAGGAAATCTGTTTCCACCATTCTAGAGAGAACCTGGGCCGGTGGGTAAGCACAAAATGCTAGTGTTCCGTGAACAGTCACGTTCTGCATTATTTCTTTCACTTACTACACAAGCTCATCAAGACTAGTAACAATACTTAGGCACCCACTGAGACTAAGACACAGGACTAGGCCACGAAACTAGCAGCACATGGTAGAACTGGTAATCTCTCATATCTTAAGGGGTTCAACATCAGACTTAAGATCAAAGTCTTCTGCTTTCCTACTTGTACAGCAAGGATGAAGACATCAGAAATTGTCCAAAGTGAGAAGTGGGCCCAGCTTTACCAGACGTTAAAGCCCACGCTCTCTCATCAGGCCTCTTATCGCAGTAGAAACACTGAATCTACGGGGTTAGAGAGCACACTGCGTTGGATTTAGCTCCTACCTGCATCAATAGGCATTGTCTCCAGAACTGACAATGAGTAGCACAGTCTGAGAAGGATGGCGGTATGACGCCTTGACCCTGACCATCACCGTGTGGAATCCTCAGCCCCCTTCCTGGCTTCCCTCTTCCTCCACTCCTCTTTCCTTCCTGCAAAAATGCCCTGATTGCCTTATAATTATCAGAGACAATGATTGTTGTTTCATTCATAAAGCAGATTCAAAACTTTAGATGCTTTGTTTCTTGGTTATCGAGAGCTGGGGAAGCAGGAGATAAAAAGGATTCTCAGTGGCTAGGGATATGGTATTTATGAGATTTGTAACATTTTCTAGGACATTCAGAAGACACAATTCTGTTTTCCCCAGCGATGGTCAAGTGTGACTCTCCTTATCTTCTTTCATTCCTTGAATCCTTAGAAGACACAGTTTGTCAGCAAAAATGAAATGATTTTCCCTTTTATTCTCAGAGAGGCTGTTTCCTGGGAAGGGGCAGGATCATGATTTCTGCGAATTGGGATTTTGGACTTAGCATGTTTCTTAACCAGGTCCTGTCACCGAGGAGCATGGCGCAGCAAAGGACCCTGTGTGAGGCAAGAGTCTAAGCACACTGATAACTGAAGAGTCAACTAGCATGCTAGACCCACGAGGAAATTCCCATGTGAGGTGAAGACAGACACTGCACCTATTCTGTGAACCTACATTTATGGAGTGAGGCAAGGCATGCCTAGCCCTTCCTTCTATATAAGGAAATAGTTCTGTAGTGGATTGGCACTCCTGTGGAGGACACGAGTCATGAACACATAATGACGTGGGAGGACACCAGGAGGATTGGGTGAGCACTCCTTCCCACTTATTCCTCCAGTACGTTAGGAAAGGTCTGGAAGAGTAGAGGGATCCTCGTCACAGACTTCTCTGACAAGTTTAATAAACACAAAATACCTTCCACCCAACAGTGGTTACATATGACTTCCAACACTGGAAGGGTTTACTGCCTTGCTTAGGACAGTGCAGATATGGAAACTATTTCTGCTCTCCCGTCTAACCTGGAAGTATGACTTTCAGAGGTCCCTGTCCTTGTCATTTCCCTTTCTCTGGAAACAAGAGACAGTATCTGTCTCTTGTCTTGGCCACTTCTTACTATCTTCTTGAAAAATCCTACAAATCAAGGACAAGCCAGTCATAGATCAGGAGTTTGAGAAACATACTTTATAGCTCCAACTGTGTTTTCTTGTTCAGGGCCCTGAGGTCTATGTACAGCAAAGAATTTATATTACCTGTGCTGAATCCAGCTGAGTGCATTTTCCCAATGGCTCTAGGCTGCTGATACCATCACTGCTGTTCATATTTCCAAACATCATCTCATCTTTCTTGGTTTCCACCACAGTCAAAGCTCTTTCGG
Organism: Chionomys nivalis; assembly: GCF_950005125.1. NCBI lineage: Eukaryota > Metazoa > Chordata > Mammalia > Rodentia > Cricetidae > Chionomys > Chionomys nivalis. The sequence continues at coordinate 50,663,790 of NC_080089.1, read as the reverse complement.
TCTGACCCTCCCTTCCCTCATCAAATTACTGCTGTGCAGAACTCAGTCCACAACTGCAGGGAAAGCCATCAAGCAGGTCACAGCCAAGGGCCAGGCACAGCTTGGTGAGTGACTGTGGAAACTACAGGGAAAGAAGGATGGAAACGATTTAAAGACACATGGCCTTGAGAATAACGTTTCTGCTAATAAAGATAAAGTCAGATATGACAGACACATAAAGAATTGTTCAATGAACTGGAAACCTACAATGTATTCAGTTGGGCCCTGACTGTGACGTGTGGGCCCGGTGAGCCAGTAGAACGGTAGATCTAAGACTTAGAAAGGGACCAGAAATTCAGGCTTGAGGCTGACATTATGGAACTGTGGAGGGTCAGAGAGGAGACTGCAGGCAGCAAGACAGAATCAAAACAAGCCTCGGAACGGCACTGCTGCGGAGGAGCAAAGGATTGGAGAGGCAGATATACCCAGGTGATATCAGGTCACTGTAGATAGGGGAGAGGAGGATTTCAGAACACAAAGACTAGTACTCAACTGTAAGTGTGGATAACTAATTAAGTACAATTATTAGAAAGTAAGAATGAGAATGGTATTCCAGAAGTCATGTAGAAGAACAACGGGAGAGAGAAAATATTCTTTGTGTACCCATTACAGGTCACAGGCAGTGAACTTGAAGGGAAAGACAGTGTCACGAGCTTACAGCAATGTCAATAAGGCCTGGTGTGATGGTTCACAGGCCTGGGGCACAGCCATGATAAATGCATTGGCCAGAGAGGGGCAGAGCCACACCCCATGGGCAGGACTGGGGAGGTGGCAACACAGACAAGATTTACCTTGATGTATCCACATAAATCCCAACATGGATATTTCATATAACATTTGAAGGGGATAAACACATATTAAACCTCCCAGGAGTGGCTAATGTGTTTTCTATGTCTGGAAGACAGACAGAGACAACATTATTTCCTAAATAAAACCATGGGTTTGATACACAGCAAGGAACTTTGAGAAGCAGGCAAGAGCGTTCCATTAGGTGGATGTCTACTTTTGGTCCACTGAAAACTGGGAGCTAAAGATGTCACCTCTCCACAAGTTGCAGCTCCTATTAATTTGGGTTGAACTCTTACTGACAAACCACTCCCCCGTGTTTAGCCCCTTCCCCAGCAGTTACCTGTCTTCTCGTACCATCATGGCATTTCTTCATGGAGCTCGCCTGGACTGGTTAGATATGATTTGGGATAGTTTAAAAACAGTCTATAAAGAGAAGCCCTCATTTTTCTAGTGGTCTTAAGACTTTGTGGATTGTATCCAGAAGGATCCAACATGTAAGAACAAACCTGACAGAGACATGTTTCAGATCAAATAATTTGAATATGCTAAGAAAACCTCTGACTTTTCTAGCATAACCAAGCCGGAAGTTTTCAGCTGCATCAATAAATTACTTCTCTTATCTTTTTTGCTACTACCAGTTTTATTTGTTGTTCCTCTCATTTGAATTCACTGAGACCCAAATTGTATAGCTTTTGAATTGGGCTTCTTCAATTTACCTGTCTAGCCCATTTTCTGTCTCAAGATTGTCAACAGTTTCTACTTAAACCATGATTTTAACTAGAGCAGTGCCTCATTCAAACACCTCTCCAGACTTGGTAATTATTGTGTTAGTTTCAGACTTTCTTATATAATAAACTATTATCATCAAGGCTTAAAACTACTCATCTCTTGACAGTTCCTTCCTCCTGGGGTAAATTCTAGTAGCGAGAGGTGTTACTGTTTATTTTTGTAAAGTTCTTCTTGTATTTTCCCAAGCTTACTTCTTTCACTATGCTATTTTTCTCTCTTGTTTTTGTAGCTCATGTTAGAGTGGAGTTTGTAATTCTGTATGGTGAGTATATCTCTAAAGATGGGCGTTTTTCCAATGGGAGCTGAGTATAAGGTAGGTTGTTCAACAGTTAATGTCATTTCTGATCAGGGCTGGATGTGCACACATCGCTCTATGTCCATCTTCTTTGTTGGAGATTTTGCACAAGGGAGGAAATTACAGGCTCTGATCACAGATAAGCGTGAAGCAGGGGATCCTGGGGAATCTCAGGGATGACTGCTCTCTACCCCTACACTACCGTCTAAGGAAGAAAGTTTCCTTTTGGCTTCCATGAGCTGGTGGGTTCAATATTTATAGTTTCCTTTCTCGTAGTGTATCAGTCTTGCCATGGAAACACACCTCTGGGCTTGTCTGTGGAAGTCTTTTTAGATTAGAGTAACTGAAATGGAAGAAGACCTGCTCTAAATGTGGGAAGACTCATTCCATGGGCTGAGGACCCAGACTGGAAAGAGAGCAAACAAAAGCTGGAGGTGAGGCATTAAACAACAGCACCCACCTCTGCCTCTAGACAGAGAGAAATTTGAGTACTTGGATTAGGCCAGGATTATGGAGGGATATTGGTCATATTAATATTTCTTTGACTTTCTTTGATTTCTCCCAGTTGTGTGTGTGTGTGTGGGGGGAAGTTAGAGGTTGATATCAGTTGTATTCACTAGTTAAGCAAATCTCCACCTTATTTTAGACACTGAGTCTTCTGATGAAGCTCACTGGCTTGGCTCCATGGTCTGGCCAGCAAGTCCCAAGGATCCTACCCAGGACTGAGATTATAGGGATGAACCCCACCCAGATTTTATGTGAGTGCTGGGGATCAAACTCAGATGTTCATGTTTGTTTGGCAAGCACTTTCTACTGGCTGAGCTCTTGCCCTAGCACCTATGTCTGCTTTATGACTGTTCTACTCTCTACCTATCAGCCCATGATGAAGTATAACCCATCTTCACAAAGCAGCCACAACATATTGAAGACAGTTTCTTCCGGTGTCTTCTCCTGTGTAAATGACCTTTCCAACTGCTCTTCATTTTGTTTTTCTTAGAGCCTCTCTCAACACCAACACATGGGCTACCTTCTTGTAGTGACATTTGGTCTGGATGTAGCTGATCAACAAACAAGGTCCATTATAAACCCTAAGTCACATTTCTCTATGTTTTTCACAATTGGTATATAACTCTTTTCCAAACGCTTCAGCTAAATCATCACGTTTCTGTCATCTCCAAGCCTACTGGAACATTTCCACTTTTTAATTAGTCAATTTTTGAATAAAAGATTTTATACAATATATGGTATATTTTTCAGTAATGAAAAAGACCAGTTTTGTGAAGCTCATTCATGGTAATTGATACTGAATATATGAAGCAGTTCTTTTCCCAAAGACTTGTACATTGTGTATTTTAAAATCTATTCTGGAAATGAAAACAAATGTTGTCAAAATTGGTATCCAACAAAGAGGCATCGTTTCTGGAACTTACATTCTCTTTTGAATCCAGAAACAAAATGTTTCACATCCATGGCTGTGCCTTTGCGCCGGTGTCAGAGAATTGAAAACATGTGGGCTGCCAGGATTCCGAGTCTTCCTCCGGATCTGCCCCTAGTTCACTGTGTGATCTTGAGTAAGTCGTGAGGCTGCTTCATAAAAAGGAGTTTGAGATATAACTTTCAAGAGATTTCCATATTTAAGTTTAGGGTCTGTTCTTTTTTTCTCTTTCACAGTTGTTCCTTTTCTATGTGAGGCTGGGGATCAAGGGACTGCATGTTCTACCACTGAGCTCTATCCTATTCCTATTTAATTTCTTCAATGTATTTTCCCTTTTAATACTACAGGACATGTCTGATTTCATATATAGTCTAACAACGACTTTCTTGTCTTTACTAATAACGGATGTAATACCCTGGAAGGTGGTTTACCATCCAGCTATGTGTGTATAGGTCTTTTAGTTCTTAAAATATTTATTAAACTATAATTTCTGTACCATAAATGCACCCTTGTAAAGTGTGTCCCTCAGAAGTTTCTGGTCTGTCATAGAATTACTCAATAGTCACATGCCCACCATCTCAGCCAGTGTTTGTAGGGGACATACAAAAAGCAGACTCTACAATAATTCCTCCTTGATGAATGACAAATGGGGTCATAAGCAGACTAGGTGGCTCAAAGAAAGTTACACAGGTGGTAATTAGGACTTGGTTCCACTTGTATACACCTAAATCATGATGCTTTCAGCCATAGTTTCAAGAAATAGAAATGGCTGTTCACATTATGGCATGTCTAGCTCCTGGGATCATTACAGCTGATACTGATAGAGACCAGAGCTTATGATATACCATCATGTCGATGGAGGCGGCTCATTGGTTTTCCAGCTTCCCAGACCTAAAATAATCACATAGAAATTATATTTATTGCAATACCATATGACCAATAGCTTGAATGTATTTCTAGCTAGGTCTTACATATTAAATTAACCCATTTCTATTATTTTATATTTTACCATGAGGCTCCTGGTTTACTGGCAAGGTTCCAGGGCAGGCATTTGTCTCCTCTGGTGGCTACATGATGACTCCCTGGCTCTGCCTACTCTCTCTCGGTTTGGATTTCCCATCTGGCTTTACTCTGTTAAGCCATTTGGCTGAAAGCAGCTTCTTTATTAACCAATGACAATAAAACATATTCACAGCATGCATCACCTCTCACATCACCACCAGGGGAAACATTTACCATCCAACAAAGGACAAATAATGGTACTTTGATAAAGCAGGTGAAGATATTAGTTGGAGGCCTTAGAACTTAAACCTGGTTCTGTCTTATATTTGGTCATCGGACTTTGTACAAACTACTTAGCATCTACAAACCACCAGTTTCCTATTTGTACAATGGAAGCAACACCACCTATTTCCACAACTGTTGAAATAACTGGGTGGCCTATTTTTTAAATATTTATTTATTTATTTATTCTTTTCTCATATATTACATCCCGACTGCAGTTTCCCCTCCCTCCTCTTCTCCTAGTCTCTCCCTCACTTCCCCTCTCTCCCAGATCCACTCCTCCTGTTTCCCTTCAGAAAAGGATAGGCCTCCCAGGAGTATCAATAAAACATAGTCTAATAAGTTACAACCAGACTAGATGCAAACGCTCATACCAAAGCTGGACAACTTCCAATAGGAGAAAAAGGGCCCCCAAGGCAGGGGACAAGGCTTCCACTCCCGCTGTTAGGAGACCTACAAGAACCCCAAGCTATACAAACATAATATGTAAGCAGAAGACCCAGCTCAGATCCATACAGGCTCCCTGATTGTCACTGTGAGTCCCTGTGAGTCTTGGTTAGTTGATTCTGTGGGCCATATTTTTGTGGTCTCCTTGACCCCTCTGGCTCCTACAATCCTTCTCTACCCTCTTCTATGGGTCCTCAAGATTTGCTAGGTCACCCTCATAGAGTCCAGAAAATTTCCACTGCACTAGGTTTCTATCTCACCTCTGAAATATCTAACAATTCCAGTCATCTCTCCTAGCACCCTCTCTTCACACACCACCTGATCTGTTCTGTTCCCATCCCCACCCACCCCCAGTCCACCTTTGAAATCTATTCTCTTTCCCCTGCCCAGTGAGAACCATGTGTCTCCCCTTCTTGAGCCCTCTTTGTTACTTAGCCTCTCTGGTTCTGTGGATTCATAATTATCTGTTGTGGAATATTATATTAACTATGTAAAGGTGTGTTACACTTGTTTATGCTGCATTTGTTTAGTTATGTAATTATGTGCTACATTTGTGTATACTGCATTGTTTAGTGATGCAAAGATGTATTGTCTTGTCTGCCTAAGGCACCTGATTGATCTACTAAAAAGCTGAATGGTGAATAGCTAGGCAGTAGAGGGATAGGCAGGGCTGGCCAGGAGAGAGAGAGAGAGAGAGAGAGAGAGAGAGAGAGAGAGAGAGAGAGAGAGATATTAAATAGAAGGGGGAATCTAGGTTTGAGTGGAGAGAACAAGGAGAGAAGATCAGGGGGATAGAGGGAGATGGGGGGATGCCTGGGACCAGCCAGGCAGCCCACAGGACAGACAGACAGACAGACACTGAGTAGGACATACAGAATGAAAGAAAAGTAAAAGTCCATAAGGCAAAAAATAGATGAAGAGAAACAGGTTAAATGAAGTTATAAGAGCTAATGGGGCAAGCATGAGGTGAGACTGAGCACTCATAACTAATAATAAGTCTCCGTGTCATGATTTCGGAGCTGATCAGTGGCCCAAAAGAAAGCCTGTTACAATTATCCTTTCCTTTACAGCTAATATCCACTTGTAAGTGAGCACATTGCATGTTTGTCTTTCTGGGTCTGGGTTGCTAATTTACAAAGAGCTATGTGTCCATCATCTTTACCTTCAACCTTTGTTGGTCATTTGCAGCCTATGGGAAGATATTGAAGCTTCTGGATATGTCAGTCAAAGCAGACATGTCAGAGGCCAACCACCTCAACAACCTAACAGGTTTCCTCGGGATTAAACCTAGCAAGAAAAAAAATAAGCTCCGTGGCCTGAGATCCTCTCCTCAAGGTCAGATATCCAAAAGCAATGTGCTTATTCTCCAAGGCAACGGCAGATACTTGATACCAACAGAAGGAAGAGGGGCAAATGGTTTAAAATAGAAAGCAAGCTCAATTTGGCCAGTGGATGCTGACTTTTTAACAAACATTTCGAACTCCCCGAGTGTAGAATTGGCTCATTTTCCTAACTCTGCTCCAGATGCTGTTTGCTCTCACTGGGTAGCCAGGCTGAGTGCCCCTCAGGAACACAGAGAATGATCAAATTTGTGATCATCATAAAACAAATATTGTATGCGGTTTGAATATTTTTAGTCTGCTGGCCTCTATTTGAATATTTGAGTGGAATCTCACCACATGACATGTTTCATTCCAGCTCCAACTCAGTGGGTTGCTACAGGGAAAGCGTTCATGATTAATTCTATTCATAAACACATTGGGGAAGAATGTGTGGGGGTGGGGAGGGATCTCCTGTATATTGGCATTTTAAACACTGTGACTTCAATTCAATTTAATTATTTCTTCCCCATGGCTTTAAATTGAAGGGCTTCAAAAACTAGTTTCTTCTCATAAACTTAATACTTTCTCCTGTTAAAAGGGAATGAATTCGCAAACAAAGAGCTCCAAAGTCAAGGCAATGTGAAGAGAGAGCGTGGCGTGCTGGGCTGAGTGTCTGGAGCCCTGGGCTCAGGGCTGTCACCATAATCATGATCTGCTCAGCTCTGCCTCAGTGCCTTTCTCTCTCTCAATTATTAATAATAGGACAAATAATCTGTAAAAGCCTTTCTAGCCCTAAAAGATTATGATATACAATTGTGGCAACAATATTCAGAGACTGCCACTCTCATCCGGGATCATAAATCCTAGTGAACCAGAGTGCTGGGACAATGGCTGATTTCCTGCATTCACAGCCTATTGACCATGACCACAGGGGATGAAATTAACCTTGCCGCGACATGCTTTCCTTACCTTTGTGGTAGCAATAACTGTTGCCTTCTCCAGATGATTCTCAGAGCTGCTGCGAGGATCAAAACTCAGAATGAGGTAAGGTAAAAATAAGTAAAACAGTGGAGTTCGACACTGTAAAGATGGCAGGATACTGAGCACATCTAGGAAGGAGTATGAACTTCAGGCTTAGATGGCAGTTGGGGGGGGGGTCAGTGGTGGGTTTCTAAGCATATGTCACAAATAGCAAATGCTAGATTCTCGGCTCTAGGCAGCCAGTGTACAGAAGAACCAACTGGAGCTCTGTGAGACTGATCTGCTGTTTCCAGTATCACCCACTGGGGCCATCTGTGTAGACCTTGAAAATGGGAGACTCTGTTCAGGATGGCTGTGCCCAGTGGAGATGCTCCAGGGAAGGAGGGAGCAGCTCCGATGACTTTTGCTTGAATTCCACATTCTCTGTTTGCGGTCTGGATCCTGGGTTTGTTCTGATAGCCAACTGCCTTTGTAGCTGTTTTCAGGGGAAATGGTTCCATCTCTATCTCAAGGACAGCTTCAGTCCATTGGAAGCCGACTATGACAATCCCATTCTTTATCTCAGTGAACTGGTATGGCAGGTGGCTCCATCCTGACCAAAACATTTCAAGGTGAAGAATTCTCCTGGGATGTTTTTCTTTCACCTTAAACAAAGGGATGTGGAAAGCAAGGATTGTTATATTCTTCTGGGTTTTGAAATGCCTACATGTTCTCTATAGAAGAGCAGCAGCCACCTTGTGATCAGCAAGGGAACTATCCTGGGGCAAAGTGCTAAGAATGTGCTAAGAATGGCAGAGTTGAAAAATGTCCAGAACTTGGACGCTTGGGGACATAATCAAGCCACTGAAGAAACAGTCCTGAAACTCTTCTGCATCCAGGATTTTTATAAAACTAGAAAATGAGGGTTCTTTTATTTATAGCCAGGGAAACTAGACCTCTCCAAAAAAGTGGCACCAAGGTAGGTTTCATCCAACCACAGGAACACGGGGGAATACAGGATCTGTACCCTGACACGATGAGATATCAAGTGTATGAGAGGGTAGAATTTGAGGAGATCATGGCAGGGAACAGCAAGTGACTCAGCTGAAGTACCAGCTATGGTGGCCTGAAATGGAATATCTACCTTAAAAGAAGGCTCCAAGAGATACGGTGTGACCTGATTTTTTAAGGAGATGTAAACAAATCTCTACCTACCTAAGAGAGGGAACACACCGTAGATCAAAGGATACCATCAAATTCTAACTTGGTAAACCAGTAAGTTTTGTGTGGGGGCAGTTATACACAGGAATATGCATGAGGTGTTACTTAGAGGAGCAAAAATGACTCAAAGACAGCTGCATCAACAAAAGCTCAGCCCCGCATGGGTGACAGTTCATGAAAGCTGGAGACCCAGAGCACACTGCACAGCCTGCAGGTAGCACAGCAGATTGAGGAGTGTCCTGTCCAGATAATTTAGTTGGTTTGAGCCTCTTCCAGGCAGCTGGCCTGGTCTCTCTCACTGCTTCTTCTAGGCAGTTCAGCTGGTCTCTGCTTCTTCTGGGATGTTTAACTGGTCTGTTTCTTCCAGGTGGTTTGGCTGATCTCTGGTCTCTGCTCCTTTCATGCAGCTCAACATGTCTGAGACAGTCTTCCAGTTATCCTCACTGCTTATGTATGTTTAGGGAATGAGAGCCTACTGCATATGGTTAGTTTCAGGAACTTCCTGAGGCTATTGAGTTGTCTATTTCCTAAGTTTATTCTGCAAGATGGAATGTTTTGCCTCCCCTTAGAACATGCTGTATTTTAACAAGTTTTATTCCAAGATGAATGTTTCAATCTCACAGGAAACTGCCATACAAGAAGAGACCACATGTATACTATGACATAAATATAGGAAGTTGGGAAAGTGCTGTTCTATAAGGCAGGGCGATTGTGCTGTTTGTACCAGACAATTTTAACAAGGTGAAAATCAAGTTTATAACTGAGGCACACAAAAAAAATCAGAGATTATTTAAGTCTTATCTTTATTTTTGTAGTGGAAAGACAAAAGCCAAAGACCAACTACAGGTTGTTGATTAAGTTCATTGGTATCATTCCTTCACTGAATATCTTATATGAAAAGAAAGACATGCAGAAAGAGGTGGACTTCAGTGAAAAGGGATACGCATGAGCAGAGATGGATGGTGCATTACTCTTGGGTTCTCCAGCAAGCCACAAGTACAAACAGGTGAAAGATGATAGACAATTACATTAGATAGACGATATTATAAGAAATTGCCTAGAGAGGGTGCAAAGTCTATAGATTAGTAGTGGGTTGACTGACGTCCAAGGAGAACTAATAGTATGTTTTCCAGTCTGAATCCAAAGGCAGTGGGGCGGGAATCAATGTCTCAGCTTGAACATAAATAGAGGGGGTGAATTCCATTCCAATCGGTCTTTTGGTTCTATCTAGGCCTTCAGCAAATTGAAAGACACCATCTACACAGGAAGACAATCTATTACTTTATCTGCCAGTTCATATGTTAATAACATCTTGAAAAAGTTGAATAGACTTAGGAGACTAAATGTTGACTTGAATGTCTGGTTACCCCATGCCCAATCAAACTAACACATAAGCTTTGCCATTGAAGGTGGCACTTTCCCCCCAATTCTGTCATGCTCTGAAGATCAGCCCCCTTTTTTTTCACCTGTTGAAGCTGTTTTTCTCCAGTGTAGACCACAGTGAACTTTAGTTCTTTTTCCAGTTGCACCACAGTCCCACAGTCCTGTCAAATTCCATAATTAGAGTCATATCTCAGGTTGAATCACTGGGCCAATAGCAAAGACAAGTTGGTGGAATTTATTTCTATTCAAATAGAATGATAATAACTTGCTAATTGTTTTAGCAAAAATATAGTAAAAACTAGTAGCAAAGAATATTGACCTTGTGAGTTAAAGGGAATAGAAACATAATTCTAAATAAAATCAAATGTTATAAGAATTGAGACTAAATAAGCATGGACCAAGTAGAAATATAATTTGATATCTGGGCTCAATAGATTTTATCTGTTTGATGAACTGCATAAAATCAAGATGACCTAGTGGATAAATGTAAATGAAAATAAGTTGCTGGAAGTTCTCAGTTATAATGGTGAAGAATGTAAACTAGGAGACAGCAAAATTATAAGGGACTCATCCCTGAAAGCTTACAAAATCACACTTCAGCTGAGTGTCTTCAGAGTTGACATGGAAGCGATAGCTTCTGTTATAAAACAAGTTGCCTAGGAGAGTACTTGGTTGTCATTGGGCATATTTATGGATGCTTATAACTACACAGAGAGTATTCCCATCTTTGTGCAAATACACATCAGGATTCTGATCAGGTCATTGTAAACGGAACTGTCATGCACTGATTCGAGGTCTAGCCCTATAATCACTTTCTATAGCATCCTTCTCTTCTTCGGCTGCCTTAAATGGCACACACTGAAGATGACAAGGAAACAGGAATCCCTGACATTGAAATATGTCTCTCTGAGAGCATCCCCGTGATGAGGAGTACCACCATGTATCCTACAGTGTGGGTGTGGAGAAATAATTTATACTGCATTAAAACCCTAAGATATCTTTCTTAATCTAATGAACACAGTTGTTTGAAAAACTAGAAAGAAAAGTAGGATTCTCAAGTAGAAAATTCCAGAAGCAACACCATTTCTAGGGATACCAAGGTCCAAAGGGCAGAGATGTAGCTGAATATCACTGAAAGAAATTAAGAACCTAGGAATTGATGATGTCCAGTATCAACATGGCTATGAGTGCCATTAAATTGGGACAACTGGGCCCAGGCAAGAGTAACCAGTTAATGTTACTGGGTGCCAACCCCAGACTTGGTAGGCATTACTTCTAGTCTCTTTCATAAACTGGGACACTGAGACTTAGAGGTGATCAATAAATTGTATAGTTTCCAAGCTTATCTTGACTCAGTCTATTTGACTTCAAGGCCTATATTCTTAATTTCAACACAAAAGTTTCTGACTAAGTTGGTAAAGTGCCTGCTTTACAAGGATGAGGAACTGAGTTCTGATCTCCAGAAGCCGCATTAAAAAGATTGCCATGGTAGGGTGGGTGTGTGTAGAAGGAGTGGGGAGGCTGTGTTCCCGCCCAGCTCCCACATGGCTAGCTTTATACCCGAAATAACAACACACAAATTGTATTCATTTAAACACTGCTTGGCCCATTAGTTCCAGTCTCTTATTGGCTAACCCTCACATCTTGATTAACCCATTTCTAATAATCTGTGTAGCACCACGTGGTGGCTTACCAGGAAGGATCTTAACCTGCGTCCATCTTGGAGAGGAGAGCTATAGCATCTGCCTGAATCTGCTTCTTTCTCCCAGCATTCTGTTCTGTCTACTCCACCTACCTATGTTCTGACCTATCAGGCCAAGCAGTTTTCTTTATTAACCAATGAGAGTAATACATAGACAGATGACCCTCCTCCATCGTGTGTGTGTGTGTGTGTGTGTGTGTGTGTGTGTGTGGCTGTTAACCAGCCTTGGGATGGGAGTAGTGCTGAGAGAGTAAGGAGGGGTGGGAGTCGATACAGGCAGATCCTGAAGCTCACTGGACATGCAGCCTAGCCAAATTCACAAGCTTCAGATTCAGTGAGAGACCATGGCTCAGAAAATAACAGTACAGAGCAGTTGAGAAAGATATTTACAAGTTGCTAACTTGGGCCTCCACATTGATGTGCATCCACACACACAATTTTTAAAAGAAAATTTACCTAAGTAATATATATTTAAGCCAGAAAAAAATCTATGTCATTGACTATGATTTCACAAACTAAAAGGACAAAATCTTAGTCAAATAACATGAAGATATAAGTCAATTTCTCTATATTATGGCTATATTTGGGGCAGATCCCAGAGTCAAGGCCGTGGCAGTCTTTGATAGTTGTGTCTATGTTAGTATGATGTCTCTTTCATATTTTACTAAGGACCATTCATTGAATGTTTATGATTAACCACATCACCTTGAGGTCTGAGCCTTATAATCCCAAGGAACAAGCTGCCTCCCAAAATGAAGGGATTTCCTCCAAGCTCTTTGCAACACTAAGCCCCTGATCCTAGCTCTCCACTTTTTTCTCTGTGGGAGCCAGCCCAGAAGTTTATATGTCTTTTTAAAAAGCTAGGCAAACTTTACTTGAAATTAAAATGTAATTAATAAAAACCATATACACTGGATAAAAGTAATCAGAGACTATCTTCTATACTCAAACAAATGTATAGTACTTCATAATACCAGTAAGCCTTGCTCAGATGAGAGAGACAAGGTGAGTGGCATGCTCTAACTACTACTCCCTCTTCAGCACTCCCAGAAACACCCCATTGCTTTACTTAGCCTCTAAGCTCTTTGGAGATCATAGCTTGGCAACAAATGTGACTTTTAGTTTTTTTAGCAACCAACACAAAGAGAGAATACTGATTGTTTACAAAAATATCACACCAAAGAAGGAAAGCTTAACCAGTGATCAAGAAAAGCACCAAAAGGGGATGTTCTGAATACTAGTCCCACAGAAATCCATTTTTTCATGAAAATATAGACATTCATTTAGGGAGGAGATTGTTTAGAGAGAAGATAAAGAAGGGAGGACAGTGACACACGGCTGCCCAGGTGCAAAACCGTACTATTTCACATGCTGTTCAGTAAATGCTATCTATCCCCAGTTATATTTTTTTTGAATGGCAAAGTTGCATGAGGGAAATCATTAGTGGATTTTTTTTTTTCTACAGAAGGCATTGATTTACGCTAATACTCAAATAGGCTCCAGTATCAAGTTCGTGTTAAATACAGAGTTCCCTTTGCTTGGGGCTATTCCTTGCAGTGGTTCAGACTTCACAGAACCTAGAGAGTCCACATTGATTCTCTGAGTCTTGAAAGGCACCCTGGTGTGGATTTGGAACAACATATTCCAATGGTTTTCAGGGTGGACCTTTCACCAGTTGTCAGCCACAATAAAAGATAAACTCCTTTCTCAAATGAGGCACAAGAGAATATGAGATGGATGGAAGGCCATCTCCAGCTAGAACTGAAGAGATAGAGTCATTACTTCCACCCAGGACCAAGATTTCACTCAGAAGATAATCCTGGGCTGGTTGTATCTCACAGAAAAATAGAAAACCGAGACACTAATATCCTTAGTCACAAAAGCATGGCCATAGGAATTCCAGTTGAGATAGAAATAGCCATAGAAGGTCTACACTTGAAAAATCTGGTTTCCTGGGAAATCCTTCAAGACAAAGTAGTTGTGAAATATTTATTCAAACATACCAATGCAACTAAGAACTCTGGGTTTCTCAGCTTTGTGGGGCACCTTTGTAAAACAGTGTCTTTAATTTTCAAAAGGTTGATCCAAAGACTCTCTTCATGGTAACAATAAATGTCAGGGGCAGCCATATGCTAACACCATGGGTAATTCATGATGATAAAGTTGTCTTACAAGTCTAAGAGTCTTTAATATTCTGTTTCTTGTTGCAGGTACTTGTGTGTCAATGCCTCAAAAATGACATCAAGTTATTAGTACTCACATTCAAAAGAGGAAGAATGAGACCACGTGTATCTCTCTTTTATGTCACCATTATTGGATATTTAGAAAATATGATCTTTAAAATATATATTCATGCCATCTTTCATATTTAAGGGCATATAATGGTGTAATCTTATAACCAGGACTTTTGATGAATAGTGGACAATGAATAAAAGCATCATGGTCCACAACTGGGTCCTCATCATACAGCCAAAGACCTGGAAGTGTTAGCTACATAAAGCACACTTTACAAACGCACATAGCCTTTGCACTGATAGCCTTAAGCAAGATCACCTTCCCATTGCTCTAGCCCTTTCCCAGTTCCAATGTATGTGGTATTCAAGTCCATCAGGAAGGGAACCTTCAGTCCCACTGCTGCTTCTACTTCACTGTTTGACCTGATCAAATTCTGCATGTGCCAAACGTGTGGAGAGGTTAGGAAGCCAAGGTTGGGGATGAATCTCTCAGTAACAGGGTCGTACACTCTACAATCCTGCCTCCTGAATTCAGTATCACTCTGGATTTAGAAAACATTATCTTTAAGAATCCTCCTAATGAGATTACTTTTTACAAATATTATTTTTATCTAACATTTTAGAGTAAGAGAAGGCTATCACCCTTCCCAGGATGCATTGGTACTGAATCCTTCTGATGCTCAAATAGTACTTCCCTTATAGTATCCTGCACTCCACTCTCTCAGAGCTAAGACTTCCAAAGTCAAGTTTGCATCCACAGCAGCACACTGGAAACCACTAACACTAAGGTACAGTACCACAATTTGACACTTTAATCATTCTAAGTTACTAGTCTTGAGTCATCGGCATAGATTAGACTCTTGGGGGCAAGGCCAGAGCAAGCAGGAATATTTAAATCCTCTTAGGCTTTCTTATCTATTTCCTGTTCTCTGTAGCTGGTGTAATAGCTGGTTCAGAGCAGGCAAACTTTTGTTTGGTGTGTCTTCTAATATGAAGGGTGACATCGCTGAGACAGGAAAAGGCAAACTAATTCTCCCTGGATGTATGAATATATAAGATGCGCGCATCTCCCGGAAGAAAATGCCACACAACGGGAAAATTAGCACGCATCAGTTAGAGGCTATGGATGAGCCAGAGGGCAAAGCCAGCTTTAGGAGAAGCATGACTTCTAAAGCCAAAGTAGGAACACAGATGGAAAAGGAGATTCTCATCTACTTTTATATGTCGGTAGGAACTTGGACAAAATTCTCCACTCTTCTATAATACATGGGAATCTAACTCCATCTCTGCCTCTCCCACCCTTGTTCTCTCTGATTATAGTGAAGAAGCTTTTTCCTTTGGCCACCATAACCAAATTCATTCTCCCATGACTGGGTTCTCATTATTCCCTCAGATCAGGGGGTGGATGTGATTTGGGAGTGATCACTTGTATATTAAAGTTGTCATTTTGTCTTTACTTTCAAATATGGAAAGAGTTTTTCTTGCAACAAAACAAAGCATTACTTCACGATCTCAACTTGTTTCCTCTTGTAGGCGTATTTCTGGAGTCCTCCACACTTGGCATGCCTGTTTATATTTCAGGTCTCAGCACAATTTGGTGGCTTCCTTTTGAATTACTATCTCGTTTCAGATGACTCAACAATTGTGATGTTCATCTAAGAAATCCCTTCTGAGTTCTCGACTTGGAGAATTCACTGAAGACTGGGCATTTCCACTTTGGTGGCTCATCACGTGACATTCTCTTTTGCTCCCTGTCCTTCTGTCACTCCATCTCCACAAGACTCAGAGTCTCTTCTGTTCTGAAGCCCTTGTGCCTGATTACCCTCAACTTGGACCATTCATCTTCTTCTTCCTCCTCTGGGTACATCTTCCTGAGTTCTCAGAAACATTCCCTTCCTCTAGGAAGCCTTCTCAGGCCTCTGCTATTTTGTGCCATTCTTTCAAAGTTCTATTCACAATTACAATTTTAACCTGGTGTTTACACCGCTGTTAATTTAGGTTTTTCTTTCCAATTGTGCATAAACCCCATTTTTGTCTCTTTAGTATTTCACCTTATTTTCATAAACTCTAAGATGTTATCAGTAAGGTCCAATATTCTTTATATATTACTAAACAAAGAAAAAGCATTATCAAGTATGATGAGCTTGTATTTTTGAAGAAACATAGACCTTCAGATATTAAACTGCAAATTAAAAATGTGTGTTGTGTTAAGATTGCAATGTTACTGCAACTTCAACAAAGCCTTGTTCATAACAGACACGTAAATGCTTCTTTCAACAGAACTTATAGTATCAGTCAAAAGTTATATATACCCAAAGTTATAGTATACCCAAAAGTGGGTATAATGAGGCTGTTGGAAAGTTGGAGGACATAGCTTTAAGACACTGGACACTTAAGAGAAGCTCATAATTGTAAATAATTCTTTTTAATAGGCTTCATTTTAGACAGGTTTAGATTCACAGGAAAACTGAAGAGCAAGTACGGCATGTACACACACATACATACACACACATACACACACACATATACATTCACACACATACATACACACATACATACATAACACATACATACACACATACATACATACATACACATACATACACACATACATACACACACATATACACACACATACATACACACATACATACACACACATACATACACACACACATCTACACACACATACACACATACACACATCTATACACACACACACATACATACACACATTCTCCCCCACAGCCTCCCCTATTAGCAGAATATATATTACAAATTTATTGACACCCCATAATCACTTCAAGTTCTTAGTTTACATTATAATTCACTTCTGGTGTTCATCTAAGGGTTTATATAAATATAGAATGAAATTTACAATACCACACTTTTAGAGTCCTAAAAGTCCCCCACATCCCTCCATTTATATCTACCTACCCCAAATTACCTCTCTATCTACTGTCTCCATAGCTGTGATTTTTGCCAGAATATCATATGATGGGATATCATATGGCAGGAACCAGGGACTATATAACCATTTTGGCTTTGCTTTTTTTTCATTACTTGATAATTTATTTATTTTTAGTGCTGAATAACAGCCCATGTTCTGGAATAGGACATATTTTTAAAATTCACCTACTAAAGGACACTTTAGTTGCCTCCAAGTTCGGATAGTTGTAAATGAAGTGACTATAAATATCAACGTGTGGGTTTCGGAGTGGACGGAAGCTTTCAGCTCCTCTGAGTAAGGATCATAACAGCCTTACTGTTGGACGATATGGTAAGAATACATTTAGCTTTAGGAGCAAACAATGAAGCCCGGTTGTTTTCCAGAGCGGAAGTCCTTACTTTAATTCCCACCAGCAGTTCACATTATCCTACATCTTTGCCAGCATTTGACAGTGAGCTTTAGATTCTGGCCACTCTAGTCGAGTTCCTTCTTGTAATTTACAATTGTCTAAACACCTCTTTCCATCAGGATATCATCTTTGGTGAGGTCTTTGTTGAGAACATCAGCAATTTACTAACTGGTTTATTGTCTTATGAGTTTTCAGAGTTTTGTTTCTTCACAACATTTTCGCCCATCCTGTTCCCTCTCTCCTTGTTCCCCTGGGAGGGTGGAGGACATGGTCTTCGGGTATTTCCCACATCATCTATCAGCGAACACAGTCCTATCATAAGTCCAAGTATTCTCTGCCTTCCTGTAGGTGGGAGCTTTCAATTTTGCCTTTGACTTAAATGAGAGAGGACTTTTCTTTTCTTTTTTATTCTCTTGTCTTCCTCTTCTTCCTTCCTTCCTTCTTTCCTTCCTTCATCCCTTCCACCCTTCCTCCCTCCCTTCCTTCCTTCCTTCATCCCTCCCTCCCTCCCTTGCTTCCTTCCTTCATCCCTTTCTCCCTCCCTTCCTTCCTCCTTTTTTCTTTTTTCCTTTAAATGATGTATACTGGGTTACAAAAGGACACTTTCATACAAGTACATAATATACTTTGAACATATCCCCCATGCTGCCCTCTCCTTTCCCTTTCTCCTGTTCCCCTTTATATAGATCTGTTTCTATTTCCATGTCATATATAAATAAATGCATGATTTAAAATCCAAAAACTACAAATGAAAGAAAACATACAAATCCAGTGCTGGCAGGAATATAAACTAGTCCATTCACTGCTGAAGGAAGTGTGGAAGAGTCTTCCAAAACTAAAAATAGATCTTCCAATAGGACCCAGCAATATCAGCTCTTGGGTATTAGCTGGGGACCCCCAAGTCAGCACATCACAGAGACAACCGCACTATTGACAATAGCTAAATTATAGAACCAACCTAGTTGTTCAGGAAAATGGATAAAGAAATGTGGCATCAGAATATGATGGGGTTTGTTCAACCTTAAAGAGGGGGTATGCTTTATGTCTGAGTCACGAAGGGTGGGGCCTCAAAGGAAGCATTTTGAGATAATGACAGTGACATAGGAGTCCAAATCAATAAAGTTTTACACCTTGCAGGACTTGGCTTGTCTGTTGGAAGCAGCCCATTCTCACTGCTCTGCCTCCAGACCTCCTCAGAGGGTCCTGAGCTCACCGTCCTGCTCCAGCCAGGCCTCACCTTTCCCAGTTTCCCCACAAATGCAGACTCTGCATAACCAGTCACTGCTCCTCCTTTTAATTTCCACCTCCCAGTCAACAAGAAATGGGAGGAATGCTAAGACTGTCTCCATTTTAAAATAAATGCCGGCTTGCTGCCAGCAAGTTGCAAACCAAACAGAAGGCTCTCCTTCCACCGACACCCCCAGGACAGAAAAGACCGTTCTGTCCCTCCAGAGTCTTTCAGAAAAACTAAAAGGTGTGTGAAGAATTGATGTTGTTCATCTTGGGTGACACCCGGAGGGACTAAACCAGTGTTGAATGGGGAAGTTTGACAGTTGTAGGTGAACTCTTCTTCGTGATTTAATTGACTTGATCGAAGTGAATTGCCAGAAGTTCTGGTACCCTTGTATGCATTTACAAATACGAACTTAAAATACTATATCAAATGTTACTGTTTATTTCTATAATGGCCTATGCTAATTCTTCTTACACTGAATCAACAAAATGGAATTTCCTAGTGATTTACTGGTGACTTTGTCATGTGGATTAAAACACTCCCTATTACTCACCTTATGCAATAATAATCCCTATCAACGCCTTAAAGGAAACAATGGTTGCCTTCCATTCAATCCGCACTTCTTCCTGCATCCCTTCCCTCCTGTCTTTCCTCCTTTCCATTGTTCTTTTTGCCTAGAACGTTGACTATTCACATCCATAGGTGATGATTTTCTTTCAAATAAGAGAAGTACATTTTTAAGTAGCCCTGCCAGGTGTTTGAAACATGTAAAAAAAGGCAGAAATCAAAAGATGGAGAGATCTGGGACAGCCGCTGGGAGGACAGCCTGATGGAAGAAGGCTCCCTGCGTGCTTACTCCTCAGTCAACTGTGGATGATTCTGCTTCCTATCTTTTTTCTCCTCTGTCTACTGCAAGAGAAAGAAGCTTGGCTGAGTTGTGGTGTCTTGTTTTCTATACACTAATTATTTAATCAGTATGTCATTTTGTGAAGTATATTTTTTTCTCAAATACTGTCCTATAATCATAGGTCATTTTATTCGACTTGCAAAATCTCTTCCTCCAAGGCCTGTGGTGAAGCTACCATCTGACTCCCTACCCACCTCAGACTCAAGGGTTGCTACAGAATCAACCCCAATATGTTGCACCTTAAAGGAGAAAAGTTAGCCTGTGGCTGATTGTCCATCCCTACTGTTGGCCACAAAGGTGACTCCCGGTCATAGGCACCCAGGACAAGACTGACTGGGCCTCTATCTCGATTTTTACAATTTTGTGATACTGGAGCTAACTAGAGAATATTGTGTCATCTGCTGTCCACTGATCAAAGCAGATGGGAGGGAAATTATCCATGCCAGGCACTTGAAAACATCCCCTAGTAACAGGTGAAGCGCCACACTACCACGGCACTTTACAGATGAGGGACCTGAAGCTCAGAAACTAGCTCACTAGTTCATGAGCCCACGCTAGACGGGAGCATCTTCTGACCTCCACACTGAAATTTCTCTCCCTTCTGGCTCTTTGGGTATCATTGCCATCAAAAGGAGTATCAAGTCCTTTAATTTTAATGTTAAAACCTTGGATTTTCTTAGGCTTTGCTGAGCATACAGGGGTCATGCCGTTCTCTGGCTCACTGGTGGCTGCAAATGTAATTCTGGGTTATATAACCGAGTAGGCAGCTGTCTCATTTAACTTCAGAGAGCTGAAAAGACTCCATGAGCACGCCCTCACCCTGCTCCTCCAGGCATGGAGCTCCCATAGCAGCTGCTATTTTTAATAGTTCTCATTAATCGAGGTGCTTATGTGTCAGGAACTGTGCTAAGTGCTTTCCTTTTACAATCTCACGTAAGGTGGGAAAGCCTGCGTGCCCCTTTGAACAGATGTGGCCGTAACCCAAAGCACTACAGAGAGTGAGGGATTAACGGCTCTTCTTTCTCATCACCAAACCTCTGCTTCTGACACTGTGTTTTCTTGCTTCTCCCAACGATGGGCAGGACAACCTTCTATCCCGCACGACTGCATGGAAGAGCTCCATTCATGTTCACTCCTGGAGAGAACAGGGCCTCTTTAACAAAAAAATAAAGTCCTCTATGGACAGACAACTTTTAGCAGGTGTCGAGTGGGATGTTGGGGGAAGGGGTTCAATTTAGGCATATTCAGAGGAGACCTAGGGTGGAGATGCTATGGGATGGGAAGAGAAAAGGGATCATTCCTTGTGTTTATTTCTTAACAAAGCATGGCTACCATCGCACACTGGGTGGCACGTATGGCAGTAATTTATTGTCTCACAGCATGGGGGCTAGAACTTCAAGGTCAAAGTGTCAAACGCTAGTTGTATCTAAGAGGGAAAAACCTGTTCCAGTGTTTACCCCACCCTCTGCTTCTGATAGCCCTGGACGGTCCAGGGCCTGTAAATGATGATCTCACTGTCTTTTAATATTCTCTTCCCTCTGTGGAAGTCTGTGTTTAAATGTCTCTCTTTTATAAGAACCTCAGTGGTAATGGATCCAGGACTTGTACTTATGTGACCTCATCATACCTAATCACATCTACAATCATAGCTTTTAAAATATTTATTTCTATTACACACACATGTCTATATATGCATATATATGTGTGGATATGTGCATGTGAGGTCCCCTGGGAGTCCAGAAGAAAGAGGCAGATGCTTGGGAGCTGGAGCTATAGGCAGTTGAGAAGCACCTGAGGTGGGGGCTGGGACTGGACCTTGGGTCTATGGAGGCATCTCTTCAGCCCAAAATCACACCTTTATTTCCAAATAAGGAGACCTTCTAGGTATTGGAGGTTTCAACTTCAACACAGAGACTTTAGGGAGGTCAATTCAGCCCTCAAGGAAGCATTGGCATACCACTCTATAAGTGGACTTGGGTGCTGTACTGCTTCTCCTGAGGCTCCTCAGAGTGGTGGTGAGCCAGCCCCAACAGAAAGGAGCAGCTGAGGCGAGCTCAGGAAAAGGAGCAGATTCAGACTATAGGAAGGCAGCCCTGGAACTGGAGGTTGGTCTCTGGCTTTCCAGCTTTGGAAGCAGAACAAGGCACTGGCAGTCACACAGTCCTGACAGCTGGACAACTGTGTCCTTTCAGAATGGAAAAGGCTTCCTAAAAGCCATTCCATCCTACTCCATAGGGCTCTGGCTCTGTCCTAGTTAGGGTTATTATTGCTGGGGTTAAACACCACGACCGAAAACAGCTTGGGAAGGAAAGGGGTTTATTTGGCTTGCACTCCTACATCATTATTCCTCATCAAGGGAAGCCAAGACAGGAACTCATACAGGGCAGGAACCTGGTGGCAGGACCTGATGCAGAGGCCATGGAGGGGTGCCGCATACTCCCTTGCCCCCATGGTTTGCTTGGTCTGCTTTCTTATAGAACCCAGGACCAGCAGGCCAGGGATACCACTACCCACAATAGACCATCAATCACTAATTAAGAAAATGTCCTACAGGCTTGCCTACAACCCAAACTTACGGAGAAATTTTCTAAATTGAGGTTCCCTCCTCTCAGATGACTTTAGTTTGGGTCAAATTGGCATAAAACTAGCCAGCACAATCTCCCTCTTTCTCTTTTCTTTGCTTCCTGAGGCCACTCTGGAGCACAAAACTTTCACTCATTCACTCATAAATGATTCCCTGAGGCTATTTTCTACAGGAACTAAGGTTGCACTGCGTGCAATGCAGAAGAGAACTCAGGATGCATTGTATGCAGTGCAGAAGAGAACTCAGGATGCATCGTCTGCAATGCAGAAGAGAAGATCCTTCTAATCTAGAACCCTTTCTTCTGCCTTTTAAAGGCATTTTGTGTCTTTTAGAAGACCCCTTACATACCTTAGGGATAAGATATCACTCCTCAAATAACTGCTTTTACAATTTATTTTAAATCATTCAAGGTCAGAAATTTGGAGATAAAATATTTAGGCAACAGATTAGCATTTACGGAGGAATTTTTTTGTTTCTTATTACTGAGTACTTTTCTCTGCTCAAAAATTCTTGACTCAAAGGATTTTGTAGAGAACTGGTGCATAGCCAAGCATTTGCAGTCATTTCCTTTAACAGCCTATTTTTACAGAAATGCAATGTGTGCCTACCTTTTGTGTCCTTAAACTGAGGCCAATCCTCCATTGTTCTGGTTTATAGGGTTGAGGTGTTGAGCAGAGGGGATGGCAGACTTAAACACCAACTGGACCTCTGGGATCATCCTGCAGGGTCTGGGGTGGGTAAAGTAGACCTGTAAGGTTGGTCTTACAGGAGCTTTCCACTACAACCATTTTATGACTCTTGATTCTTATGATTCTAAATTTAGTCAAATTGCTGGTCCATTGAATGAGGACAGACAATCATTCCTACTTTATGTGTAATTGGATTTCCTACTCACAGTTCTGTGGAGATGGGAGTGGATGATTAAGGGCAGCAGGGCGATTCTGATCATCTAATTTGGTATCAGAAAGACAGCCTAACCAGAAGGAGTCCTTGTCATGGAGATGAAGTGTCTCTGAATACAGATTACAGAACTGACTGCTTGGAATAATGACAAATGAGAGTCACAAGCCAGATCTCAGAGGAGTTATAACTCGAGAGGGCCAATTCAGCCTGGGAGCTTTGCCAGGAGCATGCAGGAGCTGAAAGAACAGACCTCAAGTTACCACAACACTGAAGGACATGAGGGAACCCCACACAAGGCAGCCAAGGTGGTTCTCCGACAGACCATAGTTTCTGAAAATAACATCTGTTTATGTTAAGCTCTTACTCTGTGTGCTGTCTGCCCAATTTTCTTTTCTCACCTCCCCGTCTTATCAGTTCTCTTAACAAGGACCCATCATCTACTGATGAAATAAAGAAACCAAAGTTACCATATGAATCTGATTTGTACTACAAATTTGATGAGCATTAAACATGAGTAATCAATCCTACCATAGACAGACAGACCAACAGATGAGGGGTGGATGGGTGATAGATGATAATGATAGTGAAAATAAATAGATATAGACAAATAATACAGAAATATGCAGATAGACGTACAGATAGATGACCGATAGATGCATAGATGCTAGATATATTATAGATAGATGATAAGTATATGATATAGACAGATCATATATAAATGATAAATAGATATACAGATAACAGACATATATGGATGGATAGATAGATAATAGAAAGATATAAGATAGATAGATAGATAGATAGATAGATAGATAGATAGATAGATAGATGATGGATGGATAGATAGATGATGGATGGATGGATAGATAGATGGATGATGGATAGATGGATAAATGGATAGATAGATAGATAGATAGATAGATAGATAGATAGATAGATAGACAATAGACAAAAATATAGAAGGTGCTCTGCAAAAATGGAGGTGAACCCTGTGTTCCATCCCTCTTGTCACCCCTATTTTCCCCAATATCTCAGCACTTCTGAAAGGATGATTTAAAAATACTGGTATTAGGGTTTCACAGCTACGTGGCTCCTGCTGGTATCAATCTTATCTTCCTTTCTTACTGGCTGTGCAGCCACAGGCTTGCCACTCAACTTCTGATGGAATTATTGTGAGGTTTAAATCAGAAAACGAACACAGGTACAGAACAAAGAGAGGTGTGTGCTCGCAGAGGTGATCCAGAAATGAGGTAGGACGGCAGCACCGTGCTGGGAATCATGGGAAGTGTCACGATCAGTGCTTCTGTAAATTACATTTCATTACCTCTGGGGACCCCACTACCTCCTAACTGATAGAGCCAAATAGCTCAAACTGTCTTCACAAAACATGGTATTTTGTTCTCAAGAAACATTTTTCATTTAAATCCTTTTTTTTAAGCATCACCACCACCCAAAACAACTTGAGCTCTTCTCCGCTGAATTTGTAATTGGCAAACGTCCCTATGCAATACAAGGGAATGGCCAGACTGGAAAATGACTTCCCTGTCACATTGCTCCATGCTCCATTGCCTCACAGCGGCCAATGAAGTGATCATCTTGAATATCACCACTGAAACTTAATTCCCACCTTGGCAGAACTGTTTCCACACCTCCATTCACAAAATTTCTCAGAGCTACTTAGCCTACCAGCAAACATTTCTTACCGCTCAGGCTCTCTAGGAGAATAAGTCCCCCAGGTTTCTCAGCTGCATTTTAAAGGAGGTCATTAGGACTCAAGGGAGTTGAGTACTATCAGGAAGATAATAGTTTTGACCTGCCTTTCCCATCAAAAAATAGCCTAATTTATTCAAAGCAATCATTCATATTGCATAGAATGATTTATAATATCAGTGTCTCAGAATTTTTTAAGTTTTTAATGACAAAGGCCACATTTAAGAAAGGAAGATAATGCAAAATATTGTTAGTTGTCATTACTCGGATTGTATTGAGTCATTAATCATGCATAATTCCTTCAAAACATTGCTAGTTACTATCTATAAGGAACCTGGGGGTAAACGCATATATTTCAGGGACTTTTGCAGCCTCTACAGTTCAGATGTAATTTATTAAGACAGAACCAGTTTCCTTCCTTGACTATTACATACCTTTCTGAATCCACCTACTGGAAGCACAGCAGTGAGGGACCTAGGATGCACATGGGACATGAGAAGAGACATTTATAAGATTGGCAAGGCTCTGTTGTGCCCACCTTGCTCAGCATCACACTGCGCAGAAAGCCTGGGAACCCATTTTAAGTTACCAGCTGATATCTTCCTTGTTCTTAGTTTGGATACTGAAAGCTATGGCTGGGCAAAGTTAGAGCACAGTCACCCATTAATTATTCTTGGTTACCATAGTTCCCAGCACAGAGGAGGCATTAAAACATGTGCCAACTGAACAGACAGCTTCGTAGTGTGACAAATGCCCACTGACTGGCACACAGAAGCGTCATTCCACTTTCTTCCCTGTTAGACTATTCCCCTCTTCTTGGCCACTTGTCCACAGTACCCTGGTTATAGACTCCGATAATCTTAATTGCCAACTTGTGACTTAGAAGGACTTAAGAGATGCAGATGCAGAGTGGTTAGTTGTGGAACTAACCACTGGACAGAGCTGCCTGAATCCTGTTAAAGAGAGGGAGGAGCAATAATCTGAGCAAAGGGGTCAAGACCAGGATGGGGAAACCCATAGAAAAAGCTGACCCAAACTAGTGTGAGCTCACTGACTCCAGACAGACAACCAGGAAACCTGGAAAAGACCAATCTAGCCCCCAATGAATGCAGGTGACAGTGGGTAGCTTGGACAGTTGGTGGGGCCACTGGCAGTGGGACCAGGAGCAATCCCTAATGAATGATCTGGCCTTTTGGAGCCCATTTCCTATGAAGAGAAACCTTGCTCAGCTTAGACAGGAGCTGGGAAGTCCTTAGTCCTGCCTCAATGTGGTGATGTGACAGAATTCGTTGACTTCTCATGAAAGGTCTTATCCTCTCTGAGGAGCAGTTGGAGAAGTGGGGTAAGGGGAAGGTTGGGGTAGCAGGAAGGGAGGGAGGAAGAACTGGGATTATTATGTAAAAAACTAAAATTAAATTAAATAAAAGATAGGTTTCAGAGCATTCCTGGGATTATCTTGGGTTAACTGAGATAGAAGACCTCTCACTAAGGATGGTATCATTCCCTGGGGTGGGATCATGGATTGCATACAAAGAAGAACATGAATGGAGGACAACCATTCATCTTTGCTTCTTGGCTAGAGACACAATACAACCAGCTGCTTCTAGCTCCTGTGGCTGGGACTTGCTTCCCATGATGGGCTGTAACTTGGCATTGTGACCCCCAAAAACCCCTGCCTTTAAGATGCTTTTGTAAGGGTATTTTTTATTTAAATTTTTTTCATTTTACATACCAGCCCCAGTTCCTCCTTTTTCCCTTTCTTTTATCCCCCTCCTCCTTCCCATCCCCCCCCCACACACACACATTCACCCCTCTGAGGGGGTAAGGCCTCCCTTGAGGAGTCAACAAAGTCTGGCATTCCAAGCTGAGGCAGGACCAAGTCCCTCCTCCCTGTATCAAGGCTGAGCAAATATCCCAACATAGGGAATGGGCTCCAAAAAACGAATTCATGCACCCAGGATAAGCCCTGGTTTCACTGCCAGGACCCACTCCCCAATAGATCAAGCCACATAACCATCGCCTACATTCAGAGTGCCTAGCTCAGTCCCATGCAGCTTCCCCAGCTGTCAGAGTCCTTGAACTCCCACTAGCTTGGGGTCAGCTGGCTCTGTGTTTTTCTCAGTTATGATCTTGACCCCCCACCCATAAGGGTATTTTTATTACAGCAATATTAAATGTAACTAAGACATTTTCTAGCCTCCTAAAGAGATCTGATCTGCTTCATATCTGTATTAAAACACTGTTTTCATTTCTGTTACCAGCCCGCTGACACTCGGTTAAAAACATTTGCCCACTATTCCAAAATAGCCGTGATGGTTTGAATAGGAGTAGTCCCCATGGGCTCATATATTTAAATGCTCAACTCCCAAAGGGGTCATAACCTGAAGGTTAAGATCTACTGCTTTATTTATGCTTAATACTCGGCACCAAAGTGTAAAAATCATAATGTTAACTTGGGGCTGAGAGATGGTTCAGAGGTTAAGAACACTGACTGCTCTTCCAGAGGACCTGGGTTTGAGTCCCAGCACCCACATGGTGACTCACAACCATCTGATGTTCCGGTTCCAGTGGATCTGACATCCCCTTCTGGCCCATTGGGGAGCTACATATATGTGGTGTACAGACATGCATGCAGGCAAAACATCCACACTCATTAGAATAAATAAAATAAAAAGAATCCTGCCTTGGATCATGTAATTATTCTTAAATCATGAAGAAGACTGTGAAAAGCAGACACTTGGGATGTTGCTGAACGGCCACTGGACAGTCCACAAACCAGAGGAGAGGGAATGATAGGTCAAGATAAATGTGAAGTAGTTCCTAACTACAGATTGTTGGCCTGCCTGCTGACCCCCCCCTTCCAGTACTATTTCCCTCATCCTACAAGTCATTACTTCTTTCTTTAGGATACTATATTTCAAAGGGTAAGGAGCTGGCCTGAAAGTCTGTCAAGAAGATGTCCACTGCCATCACTGCTGTTGAGCACCAAACCAAATTCTCAGCTCTGAGGGATCTGTCTTACCCATGACTGCAGTTGCAGGGCTGACTGCAGAACAATAACCAACAAGCATTTACCAACAAATTCACTTACTATAATAGAGTGTCTACTGCATTTTCATCTTGCAGTGAGGGATAAACTGAACCTGCAGACAACTCTCACTCCTGCAGGACATGCCCTCCAGGGCCCAAAGCAGAGACTGTGGCTCATTACTCCAGGGGCAACAGCTGAGATACTGGGGCTCTAATGAGCAGATCAAGGTGAAGCTTGGTCAGGGCGCCCGTGTTGTCAATAATTTTAAGATCTACTTGAGCTCTGCTGGAGTCCCTCTTCCCATCACTCGTCAAATTTGTTAGACATGGCCACCAGCTGCTTTGAAATCAATTTCCCATTCCACGCCACTCTCTGTATTATACAACTGGGAGTGAGGAAGACACAGTGCAAACAGCCCACTTCTCTCTGCTCTTCAAACAGAAACGACATCCATCACAATAAAATAACACGCACTGGGTCAGTGTGTGCTGCTCCGTCTGAAATATATAGAGCAGAACAAAAGCAGAAGAGGCAGTGTGGGAGGCAAGAGCCCCACACGTCCCCCCTATGCTTTAGATATGCAATGTCCCCAAAGGCTGGGAAGAGGGAGTGTTTAGGTACTATTTCAATGACACTTCATTTTGTCCCTGGTACCTGTCCAAACCCTGCTCCAGTTTATGATAAGAAATAACTTATGGCCTGAAGCATGTTCAGACTTGGTCACTATATATCTACATGCTTTCTTTTATCTGTAATTTGAAAAAAATATCAGATTGAAAAATTACAAAAACCAGAAGAAATTTCAGCACTGCTCTACTTGGGAATCTAAATTGCTATTTATCAATTCACAAAGTCTTTTATCATACAAAAAGGTCAATTTTCAAGTAGCTAGAAACATATACCTGACCTGACTCTGGTAAAGAAGTAATAAATGATTTTTATTATATATAAATATGTAATGTTGACCCAATGCTTTTTTCTTGGAAATAAATATATTTACACATAATAGTTTACTCCAAGAGCTTCCCTGAAGAGACACATGTATTGTCCAATGAAAATGAAAGAAAATAATAAATATTGAGTTTTCTTTTCTATTGAGCCTAACATTTTCAACTCCTCAAATAGAAATTCTATACATTATGCCTTCATAACAGCATCAACATTTCTTTTGCCTTCGAATGAGGGTTTCAGAAAACACTTGTTCCTTGGAGTCTAGTGGAACGCTGACCAGGCATGTTCATAAATTCCTCACAAGCTGCCTCCAGGTATACTCGTGGGCGAGTACACCTTGTCCATCTTTATATTACCAACCCCAGGTGGGAAGCTTACCACCAAGTGGTTGTCAGCAATAAAATGAATGATCCCTACATTTTTGTCCATGCTTCTCCACTGCCCAGAAAAACCTCCTTAATCTTCCGAGCTGTCATTTCCTAACTTGATAAAAATGTCTGAAAAGTCATTCAGGACATAATATTACTTTCACAAGTTAGGTATTTATATCATTAATTCATACAGGACTCATGCTCGCTAATTTAGCTCCATTTCCTGCCAAAAACTGATCTCTAATTGCCTTTCCCCAAGTCTGTTGCAAGTCCTCTGCTGAGAAAGCTTTTGTGCACCCATTGGACCTAACCACATCAAACACTGCAGATCCATCACGACCAGTGACAGCTTAGAAGGCAAAAGACACAAAACCAACCTTCAAACAGAATCAATGAACAGTGGTATTTGGGGCTAGAATCTCCTGAACAGGATCCTATCTCTTGTACTCTGTATGAACTACTTCTTTCTCACCAGATCTTCTAAATCCTGGTGTTTATGTAATTAAAAGCTAATCGCTATCAATACCTTCTGCATCCATGCAATATTTATGTGATTAATAAGTATTATGGGTTACAGCTGAAATGTTCCCAGAAGCTCATATGTGGAAACCTTGGCCCCTATGGCAGTATTCAGAGGTGACTCCATCATGCAGGCTCTATATTCATCAGTGGAGTAACTCACCAGTATATAGCTAAATGGACTTTTAGGAGACAGTACCTAATTGGATGGAGCATGTCCCTGAGGGCGTGACTTTGAAAGGACGTGTCTCTAGACTGGTCCTCGTCTATCCCTCCCACTCTCTACTTTTTCGTTGCCAGAGGTGAGCAGTTCATCACATAACCTCTGCCTCATTGTCATGCTTGACTTCAGGCCCAGAGAAATAAACCATGGTGTCATGATTGAAACCTCTGAGATCATGAGCCAAAATAAACTTTTTTATTGATATTTTTCAAGAATTTTGACACCATGACAAAAAGTGACTAATGTGGTGGGAGAAGCCATCTGTCTAATGCGTCTACCAGGATGCTGTGGAACGCAGGGGAGGACTGTGTTGAGTTTATTAAACATGAGAATTCAATTTCAAATGTTTAAGAAAACAGCCAAACTCAGAAAATACACTTCCATCTACGGAAAAGTACTGTTTTCTGTGTATAATTACAAGCGCTTGATTATCTACAAGAAAATGGAATGATCCTAATCATTTTTGAAATCTATATTAGATCCCCACCAAGGAATCAAAGCAAGATGGGTAGGCTTGTTTTAGGGCAGAGTCTAGGGAGTTGACTCAGCCTGTATTATCCCTAAAGGGGCCTGGAAAAGGCTTGTATTTAAAGAGCTGACTCAGAAAGTAGTCCCAAGCGGCATGAATAAAACCAAGGAAGGATAGAAAAGAGAGAGAACAATGTTGACCTGGTCACATCATCCCCCATCCTGTGGGACCTTCCAAAAAATCAGTAATCACCTATGAAATGGAAGAATGGTGTCAGTTGCTAACCAACTCCTGTCCCATGCCTCCCTATACTTCTGGACGGATCCTCTGGAACAGCAAGGTGGGGAGGGACCAAGTTGCTATCAGGCGCAGCCTAAACAAAGCCTGTTCAGAAGTGGCTTCATGTCAGAATGAAAGCACAGGAGGGTTGAGACAAGATGAAGCCATCACCAAGACCCCTGTCCTTGGGAACAGTCTCCTTGCTCCTAACTCACCCAGGAGCTGGGAAGGTCTGGGATGGTGCAGAAAGACCTGGTCTTTGACATGCAAGACACACCTTAAGCTATGGAAGGCTTCTAGTCAGGGATGACTCACACATCGACCCTGTCCAGTATTTTAATAATTCAGTTTGCTCTACCAAGCCTTTCCTCTCACTTCAGAATCAGCTCAGTTTAGAGAGAAGGTGACTCAGCATCGCTCACTAAGAACCTGGCACCCATGAGACACTGACACAGTTTGCTGTAACATCTCCTTGGAAACCATCCCTGTGACTGAATACCAGAGCATCTTGGCACTCTGGGTACATCAGAGAGAGGTTCTAACAAGGATAACATATTGCAGAAATCAAAGTGCTCACTTCAGGTAGCATTACAC
The DNA here is from genome assembly GCF_950005125.1 of Chionomys nivalis. NCBI lineage: Eukaryota > Metazoa > Chordata > Mammalia > Rodentia > Cricetidae > Chionomys > Chionomys nivalis. The sequence goes on along the minus strand of NC_080089.1, from coordinate 50,632,756 downwards.
ACAAGATGGTTATTAGAAGTTTGCTTTTCATTGATTTTTCTCCCTTATATTCACCCTGCTGCCCACACGAGTGTGTCCTTCATCTATTCAAAATTAATTTTTAAAAAAATCCACGTTGTGTTTTAACACTAGGGAATTGCATGATGACTTTATAATCAATAAGAGTAAAAGTGAAGCAGATTCATCTTCCAGACCAATAACTTCAGAAAATTAACATTGTCAAGCAATATTTAGAGTTCTTCTTATATTTTTTTAAAATTTCTTTTAAATGAAATAGAATTAGAGCACTCTCCCCATCCTCTTCCTTACCTCCAGCTCCTTCCAACTGTCCTCAGTTGAGCCCATACACCCTCGATCAAGGGAATTGCTTCTTTTCTTTCATTGTTGTTATACATATATATATATATATATATATATATATATATATATATATATATATATATTATGTTTACAAGTAAAATGAGTCTGATATGGTTTTAAGGCTGAGTATCCATTTGGCAGAACCAGTGAGAGGGCTCATCCCCGGAAGACCTAGTTCTTCCTTTCCCAGTAGGCATGAGTTGTCTGTAGTTCTTTGTCTAGGGCACGGGACCCTGTGATTTCTTTACACTCATGATTGTAAAATGTCTGTTGATAACCACTATTCTGGTCTTATATATGCAGCTTTTCTAGGAGAGACTATTTCCCAGCAGACTTCCTGATTTCCTGATTCTTACAATCTTCTTCAGTGTTCTCTGTTCACGGATATAGGATCTGTGATATAGATGTGTCCATTAGGGCTCCCCACAATCTGTTGATTGCTGCCTTATGTCCAGTTGTGGTTTTCTGTGATGTTCTCCATCTGCTGTACAAAGAGGTTTTTTCGATGAGGAGGAGTAGCTACACTTGCCTGTGGTATAAGGATAGAATTTAAACTGTAGTAAGGAATTATGTTGGTCTAGTAAAGTCATAGTAATAGATTCTTCCCTAAGGTCCATGACCCCACTACTCCTGGGAAGGGGACGAGTTTTCCAGGACCAGGATGGTTTCCCTACTGTTGAGTGGGTCTAAAGTCCAAATAGACAGCTGATGGTCGCCACTGAGGTGTGGGTGGCATCTATGGCATGTTCATCATATCGTGCCATGTTAGTAACTGTTGTGCTTCATAGGTGTTGCATCTACATAGGGCTGCTTCATTGCTTCCCTCCCATAACAACTTGCATGGTATTTTCTGGAACCATGGAAATTTGACCAAAGAAAAGAGGTTTTTAGGGCTAACCCAGGATTCAACTGATTCCTGTATCCCGAGAGTATCTTCAGCAAAAGCAGCTCGTTCTCAGCCTCTAAGAGGCAACCAAGGGCTACACACTTGAACTGCCCTGACCATCTATTCAAAAGGAGATTTCTTGTGCTTGGTACTCAAGTACCAGGGGTTTAGTCAGCCTGTGGTTCCTGTGAGGAACACGGTCAGCCCAGCTGGCTTAACTTTCATATATAAATGGAATGTTTATAGATATTTATATATAACAGATATATAGAGAATATAGACAGATATAAATTAATTATATGAATTATAAGTATAATTTTAGGTAAATATGAATAAATAATGTGATTCCTTGAAATTTTAATCAAACAACTTTGCTGTTATTTATCCCTCCCCTTCCTGATTTTTTTGTCTATAAATCTAACATATGACCCAGTCATGCCACTCCTTGGCATATGTCCAAAGTGCTTAACATCCTACTCCATAGAACTTTCTCAGCCAAATTCATCGACAGCCTATTCATAATAACCAGGAAATGGAAATGACCTAAATGTCTTCCAGCAGATGAATGAATAATGACACTGTAGTAATACACACATTGTATAAAGAAAAATGAAATTTCCAGGTAAATGGGCAGGCCTAGAAAAGACAGTATTGCACGAGATAACCCAGACCCAGAAAGGCAAACGCCATACGTTCTGGCTCACTTGGGCTTCCTTGCTCCAAGTCCTCAGAAGGGAGGTACACAACATGTCGTAAATCTATAAGGAGTTCCCACTTCTTAATCACTAAAGAGAAGGCAAGTATGCTCTGAGTACAGAATATTCAAATGTTATGAACACCAACATCCTCAGCTGCTTACATCACCCAAATTTAAGACAATCATACTTAGATGAAAAATAATGATGATTGTTACTCCAAGCCGTTTCTAGTCAGTAGGAGGATGATTGCGTTCTCAGTATCACTCAGAATAATATCCTGTGAAGACACTGCACCAGAACTGTTCTCAAGCTTCCCAGACTCTCAGCCACATACTCTTCCTTAGGTGCAGACGATCCCTGGTCCTAGACATATTAGAGCTGACTGACTCTTTGCTAAGATCTGATTCTCCAACTTTTCCTTTGATTTTCTGTGTTGCCCATGATTTTCCAAGACTTATTTTGTTAACCTGATTTCTATTGCTGACATCCTCAGGAATAAGTAAGTTCTATTTAGTTCCTAATTCATCAATAATTCTTTAAGCAAAAAAAAAAAAAAAATGAAACTATTGGGAATGCAATGACTGGAAAACCCATGTGGTCAGTCAGCAGCTTGCTGAGAAGCCACCCGTTTCTTAAAACTGTGGTTAATCTGAGAGTCTGGAGGATGGAATAGTGATTAAGAGCATGTACAGCTCTTGCAGAGGACCCAATCGCAGTAATTAGCCGTGCCAGGTGGCCCACAACCACCCGTGACTCCAGCTTCAGAGGATCTGCTACCCTCTTCTGAACTCTGGTCACCTGTTCTCTCTCTCTCTCTCTCTCTCTCTCTCTCTCTCTCTCTCTCTCTCTCTCTCTCTCTCTCTCACACACACACACACACACACACACACACTTAAAAATAAAAATGAATCTTGAAAATACAAATGGCACATAATAACATTAAAAATCATCTGATTTGAAATCTAGTTTTAGATTTTTTTGTTGGTTGGTTGGTTTTTTTGAGACAAGATTTCACTGTGTAGCTTTGAAGCCTGTCATGGAACTTCCTCTGTAGATAAGGTTGACCTCGAACTCACAGAGACCTGCTTGCCTCGGCCTTCCGAGTGCTGGAATTAAAGTCATGTGCCACCACCTTCTGGCCAGTTTTAGTTTTAAATAATGCATGCGAGTGTGTAGGGCAGGGTGGGGTTTTGTGTGGGTGTGGTTTTGTTGGGGTGTTTTGTGTGTGGTGTGGGTATAGGGGTCAAGGGTGTGGGGAGTTGCAAAAGATACTTCTTTGTAGAATTGCTGTAGTATATACTGCTGCAGATATTCCAGGCACTGAGCTAAGTCTTATGGTGAGCTATTTTAATTATCGTAATAACTACTGATCTTCACAAGGGGAACACCCAGGTTTACATGCTAAGTGACAAAAAATGGAGTTTTTTGTTTTGTTTTGTTTTTTGCAATTTCTGCAGATTGTTTAACTCTGGTTCTCTCACATTCCAAAAAAGTGCCCATACTCTTTATGTCTTTACACACACACACACACACACACACACACACACTCTCACCAAAGAACTTCAAATAGGGACAAGTGAAAAAAGCAGCAACTTTCAGAAAAGCAAGTTTTTACATCACTGTACAGTTTGGTTTAACTAAATGAAAACACATTTTTCCTGGAATCTTTGCCCTTTAATTGTAAGAATCGACATAACGTACGAGGAATGCAGCCCACAGATTTCCAAGCTGTTTACCTTAACATCAAAATATCACATGCCAAAAAATGCTGAGAGTCTGAGATGCCATAGTCTTTTAAATCCCCACCCCTCGCCCCATTCCACACTACTTCCCGCTAAAGAGTGAAATTCAAGTGTCAAACATGAGTTTGTTGTAGAACTTTCTCGGGATTGGAGAGAAACAGCTTATAAAATATGGGGTGTTGTAGGTACGTCTTTACCAACTACCTGTATGCATCTGGAACACCAGGGCTCCAGTAAGCCAGGCTGGGCTTCGCTCTTTCCTTGGCCTTCTTCCCTTATATCCCCTCTCCTTCCCATTGGCGATAACATTTACAGGATCAAATCCATGTCTGAAAAGGAATTCAAAAGAGCTTACCATCTTCAATGTTAAAAGCATGATTATTTGCTTCATAAATCAAAGTACCCAGAGTTCTGAGGATACCCTGACATTCAATAAAGATGTGTCCTGGCTACTCCCATCTCCTTGTCCAAGAGGTACAGCGAGGATAATGAGGACATATGAGAAGAGTGAATGCCCACTGCGAGAGTATCCAGACTGGACCAGATCCAGGATTGTGGTTTTGGGGGGCCCAGAGGAAGATTACTATACCCGATTTACTGGTGGGGGTAGGAAGGGGAAGTCTTCCTAGAGGAGGTAGCGCTTCCACACAAAGAGTTAAAGAGCAAGTGGGGTTGTACTAGCTAAAGAAAACAAGGGATGTAGGAGAGAGGGTTGGAAGGAAGTACTTCATGAGGAAGCGAGCATGTTAATAATGACCAAGGGATACGAGATGGTGGAGTGGGATCTAAGAACAAGGCAGACATTTCCCACAGTGGGCAAAGGTCTTCATTCTCCAACACAGATGCAAGGAATATGAATTTCAGATTACAGAGCATCTAGCACTAGCTCTGGCTGGCTGGCTGTAAATCACTAGTGTTTGGCAGAATCACTCAGACTGGCAGAGGGGCCGGGAGGCACTGTCTGCACGTGTTAACATCTCCACAGTCAGCAAGGCCATGCTACCATGATCAGTGTCAGCTTCAACTATCTATTCAAGGCTCATGAGCCTTGCTGATTGGTCATGGTATGTCTTTTGGTATCATGCTTGACACGCTTGAACATGTCTTTAGGTGAACAAAATGAACTTAAAATGTATTTTTAGAATGAGTGGGCAGTGTGAATCGGGATTGTACGAAGAAGCAGAAGAGAAATGGATTGGCTTTCTTGCTTTTTTGGAAGAAATGTGTGTTCAGAGCTAGGAGAGAAGACCTGTCTTTCAAACCCTTGAGGGAGTAGGGTGGGTAAAAGAAATCCTTTCTAAAGCTGGATGCAATGTAAGAACTACATGTTGGCCATAGCGGACATAAGGGAACAGCTACAGGGGCTTCATGCCTTCCCCTCCCATTGTACTGCTGCCCACCTGACAACTCACCTCTGTGGCAGCAAACAGTGGCTGGGACATCTCCTCTGGACAGAAGAACTCACTGTGCCCACTCAAGTTCCATGTCCCACTTAATTACACAGCCAAACCAAACAAACCTACTGCCCCAACAGAAGATGCTTTCAGATTAAAAGGCCAAGGCAAACATTTGCTCTTTTACATAAAAGAGGGTTTTGTATATTAGCCAAGTAGCCCAGCTTTCCCTTTAATGGAATTGAACTTCACTTTGACACGCTTCCCCCCCAGTGTCACATAACACAGGACAAACAAGCAGGCAGATGACTCCCAAGATGATATCTTTGAGCATCTGATATATACCAGGCACAAGCACTTTCATCTTCTCTGGCTTATTTGCTCCTCACCCTAACACCACATGGTTACTCTCTATCCATTTTATGGAAGCAGCAGTCAAGGGACAGAAGAAATAAACCATTTGCTCTGCACGGCTTCTGGAGATACGCAGAAATGGGCAGTTCCAGCACCATCGCCTTCTAGAACCCACACTCATATAATTACACCACACCATAAACAGAGGGGGAGAAGAGTTTGGGGGAATCACATGCAACATCATCCTTGAGTGTCGACCTCTGATAAAAACTGCTGGATATGTCTGAGAAGTATCTTAGAAAAAGTAAAACCACTCTCTAGTGAGTGAAATTCAGTTTTCAACAATACATTCTTTAAAACAATTTTTAAAATGTAACATATCCTGGAAATAGTCCCAAATGATGTCCTCATTGTTCCAAGATATTTTTGATACAATAACATTGCATCAAACATTGCATCTGATACATTGACAGTTGGTAGATTTTAATGCCACAGTGATGTACTTTAATGCAGCTGAATTCTTTCACATCAGCCAGTGGACAGGGCTGCAGGGGCTGTAGGGCAGAGGCCCTCTGCTTGGAAGCAGGCCTGTGTCTACATCCACCCTGACAAAACATACTGCGTCATGCTCGTGATAGGAGGCATGAAGCATAGGTCAAAACATCTGGGGAATTTGGTCCACTCAAGAACATAAGATAACCTGCTATTGAAATACGTTGGACAACTAACTCATTTAAAAAGCTAGGTAGAGGAGGAATGGAGGAACGTATGGGGAGGGATGACACGCGTAAAGACCTTTTAAAAAGCCTGCGTGCAAATGGATGGAAATAGAAAACACTATCCTGAGTGAGGTATCCCAGACCCAAAAAGAGGAACATGGGATGTACTCACTCATAATCGGTTTCTAGCCATAAATAAAGGACATTGAGCATATAATTTGTGATCCTAGAGAAGCTACATAAGAAAGTGAACCCAAAGAAAATCATATAGTCATCCGCCTGGAGAGGGGAAGTAGACAAGATTGCAGGGCAAAAACTGGGAACTTGCGGGTGAGGTGGCAAGGGGCAAAGGGGAAATGGGATGAGAAACATGAGAAGGGGAGGATGGGAGGAGCTTGGGGAATTGGGATGGTTGGGATATAGGAAGGGAGGATATGGGAGCAGCGAAGTATATATCCTAACTAAGAGAGCCATCTTAGGGTTGGCAAGAAACTTGACTCTAGACGGGTTAGCAGGTGTCCAGGGAGATGTCCCCAGCTGGTACCTTGGGCAACTAAGGAGAGGGAACCTGAAATAACCCTATCCTATACTGATGAATATCTTGCATATCACCTTAGAACCTTCATCTGGCGATGGATCGAGGTAGAGACAGAGTCTCAATTTGGAGCAACGGTCTGAGCTCTTAAGGTCCAAATGAGGAGCAGAAGGAGGGAGAACATGAACAAGGAAACCAGGACTATGAGGGATGCACCCACCCACTGTGACAGTGGAACTGATTTATTGTGAGCCCACCAAGGCCAGCTGGTCTGGGACTGAATAAGCATGGGTTGAAACTGGACTCTCTGAGCATGGCGGACAATGAAGGCTGATGAGAAGCCAAGGACAATGGCACTAGGTTTCGATCCTAATACATGAACTGGCTTTGTGGGTGCTTAGCCTGTTTAGACGCTCACTTTCATGGACATAGATAGAAGACCTTGGTCTTCCCACAGGGCAGGGAATTTGGACGGCTCTTCAGTATCGAGAGGGAGGGGGAATGGTGTGGGGGGAGGAGAAGAGGAGTGGGGATAGGTGGAGGGGACTGGGGGGAGGGGGCAATATTTGGGAGGAGGGGAGGGAAATGGGAAACGGGGAGCAGGTGGAAATTTTAATTAAAAAAAAAAGCCAAAGTAAAACCTACTGTCCTTGATGCTTCTTAAAACATATACAGATATATATTTTCAAATATATAGTTCAAATTGAGCTACCCTACACTGGGGGAGACAATGTTTCTCCTGGATAACATAGGCTATCAAATTAAAAAGTCCAGTGTTTGTTAGTAGAGTCCACAGAGCACTCAAATATTGTAGGGTATTTTGATTTCTCTTGCTTATCTTCTAGAACTTGATGGTAAGACCTCATTATTAAAGATACCATGTATTGCACCACCATTTTCAATGGTCACAATACAGAAACAACCAAAGGATCCCCTAGGAATGGCTAAAGAAATTATGATAATGGAGTATCACGCAGCCTGAACACAAAGGAAATCCTACCATTTGTAAAGAGTTAAGTACCATAAGAGAGCATATGCTAAGTAAAATTAGGCAGACATTCAAAAGATAATACTTCAGAATTCAATGTGTAGAATGTAAATTCACAGAAACAGTGAGTGGAAGGAAGGCAAATGCCAGGAATTATGGTTGGAAAAATGGAAATGTTGCTCAATGATTATGAACTTCAAATTATAACTTTGACTAAGTTCTAGAAGCCTAAGGAATAACTTAATAACTATGGTTGATATGAATGTGCTATACCAAGCAAATAAATATGAAGACACCATTTGCAGCAGTCTTCCTGGTCTTCTGACTCTTAGACCTTCTCTGCTTCTTCTTCTATGATTCTTCCTGTGCCTTCGGTGTAGGAATGGGGTTACAGATGTCCCATTTATAGGTGGGCACTCCATGGTCACTTGTTTTCTGCACTTGATTAACTGTTTCTCTGCAGTTACTCCTTCTGCAAAAAGAAACTTTGTGGACAAACGGTAAGAGATGCACTAACCTATGGGTAGGATAAGTAGCGAGGATCTTTTGGATTCTGCATCACCTTAGCAAAATGACAGCAGTCGATTCCCCTCTAGGGTTGACGACCTCTCCAGCATGGGTCTTTGTAGCTTTACAGTGCCAACATGACTGCTCTCCTTCTGTATGGGCCTTAGGTTCATTCAGACAACTGTTGGTTACATCCAAGATGTTAATGCCATTGTTACCCTTTTGGGTGTACCATATCCTGTCAGGTTATGCATTCGAATTTATGGCTGAGTAGGAGCAGTGTGAACTTTTCTTCCCAGGCAGTCTACATGGCACCTTCTGATGTTATGAGAGCTAACCACCAGGAGGGAGGCTTTTGGGTCAATATCAGCTAGATTTCTCCAAGTCCTTTATCAAACTGTATGGTGTCTTCAGCAATAGGGTCCTAACTTAAATTTCTGGCAGATAACTAAGAGCAATGGAAATAGCCTGTGTTACTTTGGGAGTCTCTCCAACCACCCTGACCAACAATCTTAAGGGAGTTAACCCATAGTAGGCATTTTAAAAAAAATGATAGTCTATAGTTTTTGGGCAGAGCATTGCCTCCCCCATATAGAGTAATTCCAACTAAATATATGCACATATATTTAAGAAAGCTTATAAAATAGGCTTCCTTATGGCTTTTCCAAGCATCCTTGATGTTATTTACATGTATATAATGCTTCGCCTTTCCATTCCTCTCTAAATAAGTCCCCTGTCCTGTTTTGCCTTCCGCCTTCATAGCACCTCTATACTATCTCCCTTGCCACAGCTCTTTCTCCCCGCCCCTCTCCAATGGACACTTTTCTACTTCTATATATAATTCGAAGTTAAGCCTCAATTATCCATACATATTTCAGTCCTTTGCTTACTTTTGCATGAATAATTAATTAGTTCTCAAACTTATTAAAATCTGAAAGATTATATTATATTGCATATATACAATATGTTATATATTATATATTCATATAATATGTTCTATATAAGGTGTGTGCATATATATGTATGCATATATTATATATATGTATATATATGTACACACACAGCTACCATTCCCCTGCAGTGTGCTGTGCCTAAAAGAGCCACCATCATTAGTAAGCATATTCCTGGTATCTGGATCTCAGCCCCAAACTGGCTACACTTCCAGTAATCATTTGTTTGGGGTAATTTTGCTATTGAAGTGTGTTGTGTGATAGGTGTCTGACACCTCTGCAGGTAAATTCTAAACTCCTCTGGAAATTCTTTTGTGAAAGAGAAACAGTATTGAGGAAGGATTACCAAGGGGAATTTTGGAAGCCAGTTGCTCAATTAGGTAACTTTTCTTCTCCAAGGACCTGTAACTTGTGTTCACAGTTTCAGTATTTATATGGGCATGGTTCTCGCACGCTGGCGTTTTTAGAAGGAATTTAGCTCTACCAGAGATCTGGGCTCAGTGACAACCGCATTGGTCCCCTTGAAAAGCAAAAATACTCCCAGGAAAAGACAGGGGTCCCACCCTTAACCACACTGCCAGTCTCTTCTCAGAAGTAAGACTGCTAAATGGACAAGAAAACACAACCCTTGTTCTCAGTGTAGAAGACAGAGAAAGGGGAAGAGAAGAGAGGAAGAGAGTGATGGGGAGGAGGCTAGAGAGAAGGGTCTGACTGAACATGTAGGCAAGGGTAAAGGAGGTGAAGAGAAATGAGCTAACATTGAGAGGCCAGGGATGGACTCAGTGTGTGGAGCTCCTGGCAGGTAACTGGTGGGTAGAGACAAGGAGACAAGGGCTCTCGTCTACTTCTCCCTTTGGCAATAGAGCTGAGTTCAACTTCTGCTTCCATAGCTTTCCAGCCCAGAGGTCCCGGGCATTTCACTTTGTTTCTATGAAGCTTGCTTTCATCTGTAAAATCAAGTTAATGATCCTTACCTCACAGTGCTGTTACCCCATCACGGCTGGAGCAGTGCACCATCCTAGAGGGCATACATGGTTATCACATCTCAGCTGGAGGGGGTACGCCTAAAGGGCGTACATGGTTATCACATCCCAGCTGGAGTGGTCCGCCATCCTAGAGGGTATACATGGTTATCACATCCCAGCTGGAGTCGTGCGCCATCCTAGAGGGTATACATGGTCTTAAAATAGATCCCTGGTATGTCTGTGGCTGAACTCTGGTTCTCCTATAATTTAGCTCTCTTGATGAAAGTCTGAGGTAAAAGCCACACCCCTGAGAGCAATGGTGGAGCTTTCCAGAGGGAATGAGCTTCAAGGCTGAGACTTACTGGACCAAGGCAAGGTCACTTCTGAGACTGGGCATCAGGGCAATGGAGGTAGGTGGGTGGAGAAGGTCTTCTTTTTTCATTTTGCTTTTTTTTGTTGTTGCTGTTGTTGTCAAAGACAAGGTTTCTCTGTGGCTTTGGAGTCTGTCCTAGCTCTTGTAGACCAGGCTGGCCTTCGAACTCACAAAGATCCACTTGCTTCTGCTGGGATTAAAGGCGTGCACCACCAACGCCAGGCCGAGAAGGTCTTCTTAAGAATAACTTCTTCCTGTGCAGAGGAAGAAGTCTTAAAACAGTCAGTCTTGGGGGTTTGTTAGAAGGTGTATTATGGGGTACTTCTGCTGGTCAGAAGAAAGACGATCCCTTTCAGATGGTGTCACATGACAGTGAGGCAGGGGAGTCTGTTCCCAGGGGAACATCGTAGCAGGTAGCCTTTGTTTTACTTTAGACCTTCAGTCGTGACTTCTCTGAAGCTCTTCAAAAACTGAAGTCACTTATGACCCTTCTTACGGACAAATGACACTAAGGGAAGGGTCAAGCGGAGAAGGCGAGAGTGGCAGTCAGAGAGAAGCAGGTGTGAGGGTGAAGGAGTGGGGGAGCCCTCCGGGCACATAGTTCCTGCAGGAAGTCAGGGTGGGATCCAGGGCCTGAGCTGCCGTGACTACCAGGAAGGACTGCTGGGCATGTGTTTGCTTGCTCCACGATGCCCCAAAGGAGATGAGGCCATTCTGATGAAAACTGAACTTTATGCAGCCATTTAAAAAGAGGAATATGCTCCTTTTCACTGACACATTTTCCAGTTGCCATTTACTCTAGAATAAAACTGTTAGTGAATTGTCTTCCAGCAAAAGATTGAAATGTTTTCACTTTACACTGTGTTTGAATGAGAAATGCCCTCCACAGGCTCAAACACATAAATACCTGCTTCCCAGTAGGGGGTGTGGGGGCTGGTTTTGAGGTGGAGCTTAATTGAGGAAGTAGGTCAGTGGGGATCAGCCTTGTGGTTTTCTAGCCCAGACCTACTTCCTGTCCTCTTTCTCCTCCCCCTTCTGTTTCTAACACCCTACTTTCCTCACAGGGCCTTACTACAGATAAACAGCAGAGTTTTTTTTCTTATGGTGTGAATGGCCGCTGAGACGGAGAAGGAAGCATTTAGGGAGGAAGGTTTTCACTGGTCCTGTGTGTTGCTAAAGCAAACTTCAGAGCTCAAGAAAATTTATCAAATTAAAAAATATTTATTGTATGGACACATTAGATCAAACCAAATTAACACATGTTAAACAACTACCATGTTCAGGGTTCAATATACAATTGATAAATACTATGTAATGGGAATTTATTCAATTAAAATAACTCTAACCTTTATTCAAGCTGTTTGTGTTTGTGTGTCTATGAATGGCTTCATGTTGAATTCCTGTCGGGGCCAGGGACAACCTTGGGAGTCATTCCTTATGAGCATCCACTTTGAGTCAGGGTCTCTCCCTTCTCTGTACTACTCACATAACAGAATAGGATTGTGAGGTCTGTCTCAAGTGAGTCCAGAGATTTGCCTGTCTCTGCCTCCCCTGTTCTGGGATTAGAAACACATGTCGTCATGCCTGGCTTTGCTTCCTGGGTTTTAGAATTAAACTCAAGCGTTGAGAGTATAAAACTGACTACTATGCTAGGCAACAATTGGTGATCCAGGACAAAAGTAAGTATAACACTCCCAAATACAAGATGCTGGTTCGTGTAACTAAGAGATATCATCTGTCAGTGTCTTAGTTAGGGTTTCTTTTGCTGCAACAAAACGGTCTGACCAAAAGATAAGGTGGGGAGGAAAGGTTTATTTGGTTTATACTTCAGCATTTCTGTTCATCGTTGAAGAAAGTCAACTACAGGAACACAAACGGAACAGGCTCCTGGAGGCAGGAGCTGATGCAGAGACTATGGAAGAGTGCTGCTTACTGACTTGTTCTCCATGGCTTGCTCAACCCACCTTCTTACAGAACCCATGACCAGAAGCTCAGGGATGAAACCAGCCACCCCATTTGATCACTAATTGAGAAAATGTCTTACAGCTGAATCTCAAGGAGACATTTCCTCAGCTGGGGCTCCTTCCTCTGATGGATCTAGATCAGAGACTAGATATCTAGTCTCACCCCAAATAGCCAGACTGCATATGCCTGTATAGAAGGGGATATGATCGTCTGAGCAGCCAAAACACGAACTGCCAAAATACAGTGTGAAAATTGATTGGCCTGACAAACTTCGCTGCGGCCTATTGTACCGACCTGTTGCTGGCACACAGACTTCTCAATAGGTTCAGTAGGGACAAGGATTTTGAAGATCTATGAATGTCAAGTGGAGGTGACTGGAGATAAGTACAATGGGGAAAGCATTGTTGGTCAGCCTGGTCGCTATCATTTCCATCACCCAGTCCTTTGGCAAAATGTCTAGCCACCCCAAGCGCTGGCACTTCTGGGTTTCAGGGCCAGGCATGTGCCATCAAGCGCTCAGGCAACTTAGCCACCCAGGCCCTCAAGCCCTATGTGCAGTATGGTCATGTGATCTATGCGTGAAGCCCCTGTAAGCCCCTGTGTGCATGCCCTAGGCAGCCTTTAAAAACTGGACATGTCTACTTCACCCTCTCTTCCTGCACCAGCTTCTCCAGGCCTGAGCTCGTCTTTTTCTCTCTCGATAAACTCTTAAAGTGGGTTTCCTTGTGTGTCTCGTGATCTGTTCTCGCACCCTGTAGTTTCCCTGGTGCCCTCACTTGCTATTTGGATGCAAGTCTTGCCGAACTACATACAACTGGCAGTAAAATTGTGGGGACCCTGAAAGAAGCTGTGGATGGAGTCTTGTCTGTCCCTCCCAGTACCAAACAATTCCCTGAGTAGCAAATGATTTTGAAAACAAGGAGTTCAAGGCAGAGAGACATTAGAAGCACAGCATGGGTCAGAATGTTGCAGACTACATACGTTACCTAATAGATGAAGACCAAGATGCTTGTATGAAACGGTTCTCTCAGTATGTAAAGAATATGGTTATCTCCAGACACGATGGAGGAGATGCATGCAAAAGCTCATGCTGCCATCCGAGCGAATGCAGCCTTTGAGGAGAAGCCCAAGAGAAAAGTGAAGAGGTAGAAGCATGACCAAATGTCCCTTGACCAGAAGAAAGATTGGGTTGCTCAAAAGAAGACATACTTCCTCAAAGCTTGGGAATGACCGGTCTGCTGAGAACTGAAGCAATTTTCTATGAAGTGTTTTTCATAAAGACAATAAACTTACTGACTAAGCTAATATATCAATATGTATGTATATACATGCATATATATATGCATATATGTATGTATTATTATATTTCCTTTGAGCCGGTATGCCAAATTTTAATGTCAATCACAAATAAACAAAACCCTGGGCAAATATACACATGGATATTTACTGTATCATTAGTAACTTCAAAGACTCATAACTTTATATGTACCTTTATGGGAACTAGCCCATTACGGCATACTCATAGTATGGAATACTATATAGTCATTTTAAAAGAACTAATGCTACATGCTTTGTCTTAGAACATTGCTTGGGATTTATATTAAATGAGCAAAGTAATTTCAGAGGAATGTGTGTAGCGTTTGTTTTCTGGTGCTATGAAAAAATTACTTGAGCCTGGGTAATTTATAACTTTTTTTTTTTTTTTTACTTTAAAAGCGAATAAATCTTCAGCTTTCCATTTTTCCCCAAGAATTTATTAAGGTCTCCCTAGGACTGTACCCAGCCCTAAAGTGCTCATCGTGACAAACACAGAACCTGCTTCCTGTAGATTATTAAAAATTCCTTAAAAATTACCAAAAATTTATAGAAGGAAATATTCCTAAAGAGATGGCAGAAGGGAAGGAAACTACTTGCTTGAGTTGTTTCAATAAACATTTATTACTTTAAGAATTATGATTACAATTTTTAAAAATGTGCATATTGCAACGATTATTTGCTTGTCTAATTTTTGTCAACTTGACCCAAACTATAGTCATCTGAGAAGGGGGACCCCTCGGCTGGGAAAATGATCCAATCTGATTGGCCTGTACACAAGCCTTTAGGTAATTTTCTTGACTGATTATTGACATAGAAGGACCCACTTCACTGTGGGTGTGTGGATGGGGTCATCCCTGGTCAGGTGGTCCTGGAGTACATGAGGAAACAGGGGAGCAAGCCATGAAGAACAATCCAGTAAGCAGTGTTCCTCCATGGCCTCTATTTCAGTGACTGCCTCCAGGTTCCTGCTTGTAGTTCCTGGCCTGACTTCCCTATATTAGCAATAACTAATTGCAGCAAAAACTGTAAACATACAATAACTGCTGTATAAATAATGTATATTTTTATAATGGAATGCTGTAAAATTATTAAAGTCACATTTTTATAGTTTGCTATGAATTGAGAAAACTATATTTTTATAGCAAGTACTTATTTGTTTTTTGCAATTTCTACTTCCATAAAATATGTATCTGTATTGATGTGTAGGAAAAAGCACTCAGGAGAAACATCAAGAAGAGAACAAGTTTTCTGAAGATTATTTTTTTACTTCTTGTGTGTTTTCCAAATGATGTTCAATAAACCATCCCTCTGTAAATGTTACCTCTGTGCCCTGCTCCAAGCCTAGATAACAGGGGCAGTTTGTCGAGCTTCCATCTCCTTCCCGACGATGAGGAAAAAACCAAGAGGCTGCAGGGATGGGACCCCGATTCACTGGGAAGGAAGGCAGACTTAATCTCTGGCAGAGGCCAGTCCAGGCTAGAAACAGGGAAACTCAAGCCTGTGCACTGGGAGGTAGATCTTCTGACTTGGGAATCTGAACTTTAGAAGTGCAAGAGAAATTCTGAAATTGATCATCAAACTAAATGCTTCTCCAGGTGAGATCTGTGGACCAGTAGGGATCTGTTTGGAGATTCAGAATCTCTAGTCAGGTATACTAAAGTAGCTTGAGAAGCAAACAAAAACTCTCTGATTTAAAAAAAAGAGATCAGTCCCAGACCAGCTGGCCTTGGTGGGCTCCCAATAAATCATGGGTTGATTCCGGACTCTCTGAGCATGGCGGTCAATGAAGACTGATGAGAAGCCAAGGACAATGGCACTAGGTTTCGATCCTAATACATGAACTGGCTTTGTGGGAGCTTAGCCTGTTTGGACGCTCACCTTTCTGGACGTAGATAGAAGGACCTTGGTCTTCCCGCAGGGCAGGGAATTTGGACTGCTCTTCAGTATCGAGAGGGAGGGGGAATGGAGTGGGGGGAGGAGAAGAGGAGTGGGGATAGGGGGAGGGAAGTGGGGGGAGGGCAATATTTGGGAGGAGGGGAGGGAAATGGGAAATGGGGAGCAGGTGGAAATTTTAATTAAAAAAGAATAAAAATAAATAAGTAAAAAAAAAAAAAAAAAAAAGAGATCAGGACTTGAGAACTGTAAGGTGTGAAGTGATCTGTCCAAGACCTCACAGCCACCTTAGTATAGAGACACAGGACCACTGGCCTAATGGTTTCTCATTATATCTTTCAGCCCTTCACATCAGTCAACTGCTTATCCAGCTATATCCTATGTGGTAGCCTCATTCCATTACTTTTCTGATCCAATAATGTTTACATGTACATTTTGTCCTCTGTTTTTTTTTTTATTGCACCCAGATTATTCTTTCAAGGAACAACTGAATGGCAATAAATAAGTTCAATATCAGCTTCCATTTCCAACTTCACTGAAGTGACCTTTCCTAACCCCTTGGGAGCTTCTTACCTGTCCACTGAAATTTCTTGTTTATTTTAGCATAAATTTGCTGTCCATCACCAGAGGTAATAGAAATCATGGCTCAAAAGAGAAGGAAAAGGTTCAGCGTGTCTGTCCAGAGGCTCCACAGAAACTTCTTTCCTGCCTGCTCCTCCTCCCTCTGATCTGGGTTCTCCTTGGTTTTGGTCCCATATTCATTCATATTCATCAAAGGTTTAATTATGTTCCAGGATTCTGATCACTGGTGTATTAAATGTTGAAGCCTATGAACCCAGAATGATGGTTTCTCAGTAATGAGCTTCATTCGGAAGGACAGGAGAGGGTCAAGCCTGGGTGTAATCTCCAAGAGTTTGGCAGCAGCCATTTCATCTCTAGCAGGTTTAATCATGGTTTTGGCTTCTCAAGCGCTTGACCTACTGGATTGTCTAAGGTCAAAAGGGGATGCCCCAAATTAATTTTATAGACATGAGGCTGCTAGTAGTTTACAGCGTTTGCTCATAATATTAAAAATAGCTCCTTTGATTTTCTCCTCAGATTATAAACCAAAGTATGTTAGCTTGAAATGATAGGAGTGGCATTCCATTGTCAGAGAAAAATAAACAGGCACTACAGTGTTTATGAGACAAGGAAGAATCTTGCAGAAAACCTGCATTAAAAACAAGCAAAATATTACTGCTAAGGTTGGGTAGGGAGGGAGTGATCTGGGAAGAGTTGAGAGAAGAAAAAAGGTATGAACAAATTTACGTTATGTCATTTTTAAATAAATAAAAAGGAAAGAAAATAAAAAAAATTCCCGTCTAAAGCAAAAACACCCCCACAAATACAAGACTAAATGAGTACAGAATGAATCATATTCCTCAGATTTACTTAGGATTCCCTCTGCATAAAACATAATTTCAGGTGTTATGAGGAGTGGGAATTGGTTTCCTGATGCAGTTTCCAGTATAAACCAAGAGGTTAGAGAAGATGTCAACACTGTCATGCAGGACAGTTATCAGAATTCTGACAGAGTCCTACCATCTTTGAGGGAGGGGTTTACTCCAAGAGGCTCATTTGCTTGTGAACATCAGGAAAGGCCAGTAGTACGTTATATTAGCTTTAAAATACAGATTTTACAAAACTTTCTGTTCTACTTATTTATTTTACATCCTGACTGCCGTTTTCCCTTCTTCCTCTCCTCTCACTTCCTCCCTCCATCTTGCCTCCATCCTCCTTACTACCCACCCCTCCTCTGTTTCTGTTCAGAAAAGGGCAGGCCTCCCATGGATATAAACAAAATATGGCATGTCAAGTTGCAGTAAGACTAAGCACTTCCCCTTGTATTTAGGCTGGGCAAGGCAATCCAGTATGAGGAATAGGTTCCCAAGAACCAGTCAAAGCATTAGGGACATCCCCTGTTCCCATTGTCAGGAGTCCCACGAGTAGACCAAGCTACATAGTCATCACATGTATGTAGAGAGCTTAGGTTGGTCCCATGCAGGCTCTCTGGTTGTTGGTTCAGATTCTGTGAGTTTCTATAAACCAGGTCAGTTGTTTCTGTGGGTTCTACAATCCTTCCTCCCTGTCATCAGAAGGATTCCCAAGCTCAACATAATGTTGGGCTGTGGGTTTCTGCATCTATTTCCATCTGTTACTGGCTGAAGGCTCTCTGATGACAATTTGGATACTCACCAATCTGATCACAAGAGATGATAAGTCCAGGCTACATAGTCACTGTTGCTAGGAGTCTTAGCTAGGGTCACCCTTGTAGATTCCTGGGAGTTTCCCTTACATCAGGTTTCTATCTGTCCCAAAGAAACCCCTCTTTCCAGTCATCTCTCTCAGTATTCTCCTCTTCCACTCACCCTGCAACCTGATTCCTCAAGTTCCCATCCCTACCCACCCCCAGTCCACCCAGGAGATCTCTTCTATTTCCCCTTCTCAGGGAGATCCATGTGTCCCACTTTGGGTCCTCCTTGTTACCTACCCTCTTTGAGGGTGTGGATTGTAGCATGGTTATCCTTTACTTCACAGTTAGTATCCAACTATGAGTGAGTACATACCATGTTTGTCTTTCTGAGTTTTTATTACCTCGCTCAGAATGATTTTTTTCTAGTACAATGCATTTTCCTTCAAATTTTCTGATTTCATTGTTAACAGCTGAGTAATATTCCATTGTGTAATTGTACAACACTTTCTTTATCCATTTTCCAGTTAAGGGGCATCTAGGTTGTTTCCAGATTCTACTATTACAAATAAAGATGCTATGAACATAGTTGAGCAAGTCTCCTTGTGGTATGATTGAGCATCTTTGGAATATGTGCCCGAGAGTATTATCACTGGGTATTCAGGTAGATTGAATCTCATTTTTCTGAGATACCATCATATTGATCTCCAAAGTGGCTATACAAGTTTGCACTCCCACCAGCCATAGAGGAGTTTTCTCCTTGCTTCACATCCTCTCCAGCATGAACTGTCATTTGTGTTTTTAATAGCCATTCTGACAAGCATAAGATCAAATATCAGAGTTGTTTTGATTTGCTTTTCCCTGATGACCAAGGATGTTGAACAATTCTTTAAGTGCCTTTAGACCACTTGAGATTCTTCTGTTGAGAATTCTGTTGAGATCTGTATCCCATTTTTCAGCTGGATTATTTGGTATTTTGATGTCTAGTTTCTTGAGTTCTTTATGTATTTTGGAGATCAGCTCTCTGTCAGACATGGGGTTGATGAAGATACTTTCCCATTCTGTAGGCTGCTGTTCTGTCCTATTGACAGTGTTCTTTCCCTTACAGAAGCTTTTCAGTTTCATGAGGTCCCATTTATTAACTGTTGATGTTAGTGTCTATGCTACTGGTGATCTAGTCAGGAAGTTGTCTCCTGTGCCCATTCATTCAGGCTATACACCACTTTCTCTTCTATCAGCTTCAATGTAACTGGATTTATGTTGAGGCCTTTCATCCAAGACTCTACTTATAAATACAAAAAAATATAACCATAATGAATAGGCTTCTAATAAACATTCAGAGATATATTTAAAAAACAACTAACAAACAAAAACTTTGAGGACACCAACTGGCTATCTAAAACCAATGGTCAGCACTGATCATAGTACATACAAATAGCATTATACAGACTGAGCAGGTTTTTATGTATTTAGGAATACATGTGTGTATATCTATACATGTGTGTATACATATGTGTGTATATAAAAACAGTAAATGAGGGGGGAGATTGAGGAAGGGAATGATGTGGGATTCCCCTCTGTACGCTATGAATATGTTTCATTATCATTGGTAGAAGCTGCTTCAACCTATAGCAGGGCAGAATATAGTCAGGCTGGAAAAAATTTTAATACAGGTTTTGTTTGTTCCTTTTATGTCTTGTACCATAAGCATGCTACCAGGTGATCCTTAACTGAACGCCTGACAGAAGCAAGGCCATCCCACCAAATCTAAGCTGAAAGAGACATAGCAGAACCATTTTAGTGGGAAGTATGGGCCCTATTGTACCGAGTCAAATGCAGGATGTTTATCATTATGAATATACCCTTCAAGTATGAAGATCAGGAATTTTCTGTTTTCAATAATTTATTTCCCTTCTCATGAAACAGGAAAAACAAAAACAAAACAAACAAATAAGAACCATAAAATATCACCTGCAGCTTCATCTCTAGGGTGAAGGAAGTCACGAGGAATAAAACAAACTCCTGGTCTGGTGTTACAGAAAGAGGCTGACTTCAGAACCTAAAGGAGCCTGTGTATATCCTTTTTTGTGTCTGGTGTGTGGCCTTGGAAAATGAAACCTCAGTTTTAACCATATACCCAAAACCAATTGCATTATTGAGGAGGTGACTAGATGAACTAATGTAATAGATGCACGTGGGAAATACAGCCAAAGGTGTTAGTTCCTCCCCAGACTCCCAGCTCCTTCTCTTGCCTTGGTTCAGAAATCATGTATCTTTGACCCCCGTGTTTTCTAAGATTGGGACTATTCTTTACTTTTCCTGATGCCATAGAGTCCAGGCAAAGTCCAACAAGAGACCATGGGGACCTAGACAGAAAAAGCATTAGGAAAAAGTAACACAGCCCTGTAGTGTGGGGCAGTAGACAAGTTGACTACATGTATAAAAGAATCCTTAGACTATAAAAGCTATCAGAGAAAGTAATTTAAGACCAATCACTGAGATCTTTTATGACCATAAATATCAACTCTGCCAAATAGCTAAATTGTTTGGAGACTTGGCTCTAGCTAATGTCATGCAGTAGATTCCTGAGCTGTTTGCACATAGCTAATGCATTTTCCAAGTATAGTTCACTGAGCTGACAATACGCCACTTACAATGCCATGTTGATTAAACATTACCATATGTACCAATTGCATAACTATAAAGACTGACCAATTCTCTCTCTGAAGAATGTATAAACCAGTATGAATTGATTAATAGATACATTCACATTTTGGATTGAGATTGAGAGGCAATCAAGGAAAGCAATTAAAAATTCAACTATGAATAAAATTACAGATTAATATGAAGCAATATGATGTTCTTGGGTAGAGCAAATAGACACTGTTTTACTCTTAATTTCAAGATCGTTCATTCTAAAATGAACAACAGGATTCAACTGTAGACGGAAGAAGTGGGGCTAAGTTGGAGGTATTATTATTATTGTTGTTGTTATGAGACTAGCCTTTAATGACTGAGATATCTCTCCAATCCATTTTTTCCTTTTTCTCTTTTTTTCTTTATTTTTTTCTATTAAATCATACATCCATGTCCTTTGGAATTGAGTCATCCCTTAAAAATAAATTAGATTGATTTATTGATTCATTGATTAGTTTATTCATTAATGTATACAAAAAAGTTTCCATACTGTATTCCAATCACTGGAAATAACAGAGAAAGAAGCAGTAAGTCTTTACACACATAGGAGTTTGTGGAAACTTCATTTAAGTGTTGGTTAATAGCAGAGGGAAGAAGAGAGACAGAGAAAGAGAGAGAGACACAGAGATATGCTGAGCCTGGCTTGGGCTTTTGAAACTCCAAAACCTACCCCCAGTGATGCTGGGGGTACAAAAGTTCTTGCACTCACATATAAGCATTAGGAAAACCAGGAATATTAAACAAACAGGATTGTGTCTTCAACAAGAGAGAGGCAGAACCTATTTTTCTACCCAGAAGGCTGGGGATAGAGTTAGTTAAGAACCTGGCGATCTCTGCTATCCGTAAGGCCAGGCCATACCAAGCTCCTACAAGTAGAACATAAGGTGGTTAATAGTCTAGGTGACATTTGCATCATCTGTATGACCAGGGGCTCCCCCAAGCTTGCACAGGCAAGACTGGAGGTGGTTAATAGCCCAACTGAGACCATACCAGACCCTCCCCAGGCTGTTTAGATAACACATGTATCCTATCTCTAGATCCCATCTTCATGGCAGAAGTGACATGTACTTTGAAAAGAGTCTCTGTGTAATCATGCCTCATTGTACACATGGGATCGTGTTACACCAGGAAACTTTTTTCCAAATTGTACTATACTTAAATGTGTCTAAAATAAACTGCCAGTGTCAGACTCTAGAAGTTTGAGCCAACACTGGCAGTCATGTTGAACCAGATTTCCTTCTTGCCTCTCATGGCTCATTACTCTGCCAGCTCTGGTATTTGTAGAGACACCCACACAGTGACATATTTCTTCCAACAAGATCATAAGTACTCGAATAAGGCCACACCTAAGTCTTCTCAAATAGTGCCATTCCCTGATGACCAAGCACTTAAATTTATGAGCCTATGGGTGCCATTCTTACTCAAACCACCACAGTAACTGACAGCTTACTTGCTAAGTAAGATGTCCGATGTTGAAAACCAGGGGTATTATTATTTGCAGGATTGCTTTAATCTAAATTAGAAAGAATTTATTCTATCAAATATGATATTAATACTGCCTGGAACAAAAGAGGACTTCAGTTTGTGATGTGCAAATTTATGATTCTGGAAAATTCTTATGGATTTTAAAAATGTTGAGGACAACATCCAGTTAAACTTTCTTTTATTTTATTAGTGGTATCTATTTTTCCAAAGGTGATATTGCTGTTCAGTTTCACCATTAAATCAGTATTGATTTTGTACACATGTTATTGTTTCAATGCAGCACAAAAGAGACCGTATCATCACAATGGGAAGAATGTTCTTTCCCTGATAAATGGCTCTCCTTAAACTGGAGAAACTAGATCCTGTTCTCTTATAACATGAATTGGAGCCCCAGGTCTCTCTTGCTGCTTGACTGGGAAGTACCGATCACAGGAGCTGTGTACTGGAAACTATCAACTCAGAGGCTACTATGGAAAAGGCAGAAGAGCCCAGGCTCACCTTACACTTCCAAATCCTTCTCAGTGACATTCCCAAACATGTTCAGGTTCATGTTTGATAA
Organism: Chionomys nivalis; assembly: GCF_950005125.1. Lineage (NCBI taxonomy): Eukaryota > Metazoa > Chordata > Mammalia > Rodentia > Cricetidae > Chionomys > Chionomys nivalis. Next base: position 50,610,139 of record NC_080089.1, on the reverse strand, counting down.
AAACATGTCACCATTGAAGATATTGTCTATAATATATGGACTTCCTGCACAGAAATCTGCTACAGTGATTTGAAAACTCTTATCAAAATAAACACAGTGTGCCAATGGGTGCTAAGAGCAATAAGGAATGTTTGCTCATCGCCTAGAATGTGGTCTAATCTATATAAATTTTACACAAGAATGTGACAAAAATCTACACTGAAATGAGGTCATGTGAACAGACCAGAGCATAAAGAACACTATGGAGTCAGAAGACTGGCTTTCTACTCTTAATCCTGAGAAGCACTCTGTTTTGTTATGTGACCTTGAATTGGTTGCTTTTACCTGCAAAATGGAGGGGTGCACTTCTTTCAAGGTCCCTTCTGCTGATAAGGTTCTTTGATGAGTGGATGTGGTAACCTTTGCAAAGCTCCACCTACCTATCAGATGTCTACATAGCACAATTTTATTTTCATTCTTTAAGCTGTGTCTTAATTTAATTGTTCCTCGGCTATGCAGAAACTCTTTCATCTTATGTGATCCTACTTTCTTTTATTTCACTGGTCTTTCTTTCATTTTCTGAACTACTGGAGTCATTTATGGAGAGTCCGTGCCCATGCCCCTATCTTGAGGTGTCTCCCACAATGGTTTCAGAGTTTCAGGTTTTCCATTAAGGCCTTTGATCCCCTTGAATTGATTTTGGAGTAGTTGAGAGACAGAGATCTAGTTTCATTCTTCTACAAGAGAATATCCAATTTTCCAGCACTATTTGTGTGCTGGAGTATTTTCTCCACTGTCTTTTTCAGTTTCTTTGGTATTTTGTTTTTGTTTAGTTTTTTGTTTCTGTTTTAATTTTGAGAATTTCACATGTGAGTCTAAAGCATCCACATCATTACCCACCTCTCTTTCTAGTCCCCTGAATTTATCCATGCCCCCCACACTCTCCTCTCAAATTCACTTTTCTTCTATAGTTATTGTTATATCTGCATTACTTACATATACACACACATACAAATCCAATTTGTGTTGCTCATATATATACACATATGCTTAGGGATGACCATATAGGATTAGGAAGCCCTTAGAGGTCTCATCACTGAAGAAAACTGATTAACTGATTCTAATTTTCTTATAGCTAACTGACAGTCTGTGACTACGCATCTAGGGGTGGGGCATTATGAAACTTCCCCCTCCCCATCTATGATGGCATTTGATCTTGTACAGGTATTGGATAGGCAATGATGTGTTTGATATCTCATGGCTGGAGCATCCATGTCATGTCTAGAAGACACTATCTTGTATAGATCTTAGGTAGGCAATGTTGTGGTTGGTATTTCATTGGTGGAGCATACATGTAATGTCTAGAAGATACTATCTTTACAGTAGTTGTTCTGGTCCTCTGGCTCTTCCAATCATTCTGGCACCACTTCCATGATGTTCCCTGATCCTTAAATAGAGGGGCTGTATGTAGATGTATCAATTAGGGATGGAATTTTGGAATTATAATTTTCTACATAAGAAAATTAAATCTAGAGCTAGAGATATGGCTCAGTGGTTAAAAGTAATGGCTGCTTTTCCAGAGAACCTGTGCTCAATGCCCAACATTCACATGGTAGCTCACAACCATCTATAATTCCAGTTCTAGAGTACCCAAATGACCTCTTCTTGACTCTGGGGCTTCAGGCATGCACTTGGTGCACAAACATACATGTGAACAAAACACTCATGCACATAACTAAAAATAAATAATTTATTTATTGATATTAAATAAATAATTTACTAATACACCTTGAAGATTTAGAAGACCAAGAAAAAGCCAAACCCCAAATCAGTAGACAGAAAGAAATAATAAAAATCAGGGTATAATAAAATTTAAAAACATTACAAAGACTCAACGAAACAGAGAGTTGGTTCTTTGAAGAGATAAACAAAATTAGCAAACCCTTAGTTAAACTAATCAAAAGAAAAAGAAATCCAGTATAAAATTAGAGGTGAAAAATGATAATTTACAACAGATTCTAATGAAATTCAAAGGATCATTAAAGCGTACTTTGAAAGACTATATTCCAATAAAGTACAAAATCTAAAAGAAACGGGTAAGTTTCTAAGTACATGTGTCCTACCAAAATTAAATCAAGAGGATATAAACCGCTTAAACAGATCTATAAATTGCAATGAAATTCAAGTGATTATAAATCTCCTAACTAATAATGAAAGCCAAAGCTTAGTATTACTCTGACACAAAAACTAGGTGAAGACAATATAGAAAAAGGAAATTGTAGGCTTATCTTCATGATGAATGTGTATACAAAAAAATGTAAAACCTGACAAACCCACTTTAATAACACATCAGAATAATCATTCACCAGGACCAAGTTAGCCTTCATTTCAGAGTGCTCTATTTTATCCCTGACCTGTTATGATCAGGTTGGTCTTGATGTTGCTGTCATGGGCAAACTGTTTCTATTTCAATGCAAGACCACTCAGCCCTACTAGCAAATAAAGGCCACTCTGGCCATTGGCTGTGTCCTCTTCCTCAGCTGAGAGGATTTCTTGTAGCACCTAGAATAGTGTGTGGAGACCCAACACCTCACTTGCTGCAGCATTCATGTCTACAGTCCAACCTTGGAGGGGAAAGGAGACAAATACTGGCAGTTTCTTTTCCTTTTTGCTTCCTTGTGTCTTAACAAAATACAGTTGCTCCTCTTAACTAAAATCTATGTGTTCTGTGTTTTAAAAAGTACTAGAAACAGTCTCTGAATCCTGCTTCTAAATGCCCTAGAGAGAGAGGGACCACTCACCAGCTCAGATCATGTGACTGTACCTGCCCAGTGAACTTTGAGTAGGAGGGAAGGCTTGTGCAAGACATTTTATTTGGCAGGCTCATTCCACAAAGAAGCAAAGTCCTCAGAGGACGAGGTCGTATTTTGGGCACAGCTTAAAGCAGGATCAATTTGCCCAGAGTATATGTTAGTGATCCCAATAATAAAGTCAATGCTTTGTATGATTTTTGTGCTTCAGAGTCAAGTCATTCCTATGATAATTTTTAACATCTTTAACTGCTTAAGAAAATGGATAGTGCTCATTTTGTTTTAAAGTGAGAGAGGTGAGGGTCGGAGGAGTTAGACTTTTTCTATGCTTATACTACTTTATAGCCTAGCATTGAGATGAAAACGAGGTCCCCACACCATTGAAAGAGTGCGACAGTTCTTCCCACATCCTGGGGCACGGTAAAGAGAAATCAGAGGGAATTCAGTCAAGGTAAGATAACTAGCGAGAGACCTAGCCAGTTTCCCATTCATCTGTCTTATTCTAAACCCAGGAGAGAAGCAGTGGGAGACAGTAATGTGAAGGCCAGGGGTGACTATGGAGGGAATAGAATTGTTTTTCATCTAGAGGTGATGGGAAAGACAAGGAGAGCTACCTAAGACTCACCGCACCTTCTGCAGTGCTTGGACAGTTTAGATGATCCATGGGCACACTCTCAAGGGCAGAACCTCATGGATCGGTGGGGTATGGAGTGTGGCTAGGAATGAAGAGGCAGAAAGCCAGGCTGAGGTCTGTTCAGTGTTACATCAGCTGTGTGACCTTCCTTTGCACAGTCCTCTCTTTATACAAAGATTAAAGGGATGGCCTTCCTTAGGCAGAAATAGAGAATAGCAGAAGGACCACTGGACACCCATTCCAGCCTTCTAGTTCTGGGATCTATGGTTTTAATAAGCTCTTCAATGTCAGGAGGGCCTATACAGTTGTCTCTGGTGGTACACGCTCACCCATTCCCAAGGGGGACAGCAACTGTGGGTTAAACTCATTGCACAGATTTCCTTCTCAGTAGGCTGTTCTTGTAGGACATCCCGGAATAGTCCAGCATGGCTTGCGGAGTGTGACACTGCGGCTATGATGGGTGCCATGGTGGCTCTCTCGTCAGTGGCACCCTAACTAGACACAGGCTTCCCTTTGACTAAGTGCGATCTCACTCCCAGTAGAGGGTCAGAGGATCAGTAGGCCAGGCAGTGACTCCTTCACTTAGCCCCAGCACATTCCAAAGTGCATCAAAGGATTTGAGAGGAGTTTCGTATAAGAATCAAAATACACGTTATTAAAAGAAGGGCAGGCTTGACAGTATTCAGGACATTTTTCTTTTCTTTTGATATTTCCATGTAAAATGTTTTTATAAGGGACAAGCCATTAATTTCTGGCTTATCACCTGGGAGTTGGAGTTGATTTTAAAGGATTAACACATAAATTAACTCAGCTCTGCCCTTGAGTGGGATCACAGATATCCCCTAGCCATGAAGATCTGAGCTTCTATCTTGGTGGTTAAGAGAGGCAAATAATAAACACTAAAGTCCTCATATAACACTTGTCTATCATGGGTGAGTCTCAGGGTAGGGGTTTCCTCTTAGGTTTTTCATTGGTAAGGCAGGAAAGCATCCTCCCATCAGTATCCTCTGTGCATCACCACACAGTACAAGGTTTATCAAGGATGCACAGTTGATTTAAACAAGGCACTTGCCTGTGGTGTTACCGTCAAAGGCTAAGGACATTAACCTTGTCTCTAACACCCCTCCCTATGTGGGTACTTTGCTGTGAAATTACCTAATCCCTGTCCAGTGCTTCATCCTCTGCTTGCTGTGACAGTGATTTATCTCATTCATACTCCCAGCATTGTTACCTCTCCCTTCACTTTCTCCCATTCTCTGCAGCCATTTTCAGTACAGTCATTTGAGTCCCAAAAAAAGGATTAGGATTAGAGAGAAATGAGCAGACACTCAGTTCAGGAAGGTACAGCTATTGTTTGGTGACCAAGGTGTTTCTCTGGTGACCTGAAGTCTCACCCTCAAAGGCTTTGTCCCGTGCCTTCTTCTGCTGTGACTCCATGGTTTGTAGGTCATTCAATTTGCCACCCACACTGCCCATCATGAATCCCTGAGCACAGTTCCTATGTTGGAGGACAAAAGCTAATTTCCCGTGGTGCCTGGAACCTTGACTCCCACACCTGCACAGCCTCCTGACCTCCGGGCTAACAATCGCGTTTCATCTCAAGCAACAATGACTTTTATCCTACAGAGTTACCTATCTGAAGATCTACCCAACCTCCCTCCAGCCTGGGTCCTCAATTAACAGACAGGACAGCTTTGCTACAGACATTTGTCTCACCAGTAGTTCATGCTGATGGGACTAGACTCTGGATGGACTGCTACACTCACAATGAATAATGAAAGAGTTGTGTTTATTTCTGGAGACCTTTTCCGCAGGCCTCAGAAGAGCTGCTTCCCACATAGAACTGCAACTTTCCTTTGGAGGACTTTAAAATAAGACGTCTGTTCCCCAGTCCGAGTCTCACTTACTGCTAGGTTGCTGTGATGGTGTGTTGCTAGTGGTGGAGGGGTGGATGGGGAGAAATGAATGGGGTGGACTATGGAACATTTGGCTGATATTTTTCTTTTTAACACATAAATAAATCCTAGCTCTTTCACTGGCATTTCAGGTTTTAGGTTTCCATGGGATTACAAGAACATATAGGCTACAGCTTATAAAATGAATAGGCTTATTTCAGGTTCCCTCTCCTTAGTTGCCCAAGGTACCAGCTGGGGACATATTCCTGGACACCTGCGAACCCCTCAAGAGTCAAGTCTCTTGCCAACCCTAAGATGGCTCCCTTAGATAGGATATATACTTCGCTGCTCCCGTATCCATCCTTCCTATATCCCAACCATCCCAATCCTCCGAGCTCCTCCCATCCTCCCCTTCTCATATTTCTCATCCCATTTCCCCTTTGCCCCATGCCACCTCACCCGCAAGTTCCCAGTTTTTGCCCTGCAATCTTGTCTACTTCCCCCTCTCCATGCGGATGACTATATGATTTTCTTTGGGTTCACTTTCTTATTTAGCTTCTATAGGATCACACATTATATGCTTAATGTCTTTTATTTTATGGCTAGAAACCGATTATGAGTGAGTACATCCCATGTTCCTCTTTTTGAGTCTGGGATACCTCACTCAGGATAGTGTTTTCTATTTCCATCCATTTGCACGCAAAATTCGAGAAGTCATTGTTTTTTACTGCTGAGTAGTACTCTAATATGTATATATTCCACACTTTCTTCATCCATTCCTCCATTGAAGGGCATCTAGGTTGTTTCCAGGTTTTGGCTATTACAAACAATGCTGCTATGAACATAGTTGAACAGATACTTTTGTCATTTGATGTGGCATCTCTTGGGTATATTCCCAATAGTGGTATTACTGGATCTTGGGGTAGGTTGATCCCAAATTTCCTGAGACCCTATCCTATACTGATGAATATCTTGCATATCACCTTAGAACCTTCATCTGGCGATGGATCGAGGTAGAGACAGAGTCTCAATTTGGAGCAACGGTCTGAGCTCTTAAGGTCCAAATGAGGAGCAGAAGGAGGGAGAACATGAGCAAAAAATCAGGACCACGAGGGATGCACCCACCCACTGTGACAGTGGAACTGATTTATTGGGAGCCCACCAAGGCCAGCTGGTCTGGGACTGAATAAGCATGGGTTGATTCCGGACTCTCTGAGCATGGCGGTCAATGAAGACTGATGAGAAGCCAAGGACAATGGCACTAGGTTTCGATCCTAATACATGAACTGGCTTTGTGGGAGCTTAGCCTGTTTGGACGCTCACCTTTCTGGACGTAGATAGAAGGACCTTGGTCTTCCCGCAGGGCAGGGAATTTGGACTGCTCTTCAGTATCGAGAGGGAGGGGGAATGGAGTGTGGGGAGGAGAAGAGGAGTGGGGATAGGGGGAGGGAAGTGGGGGGAGGGCAATATTTGGGAGGAGGGGAGGGAAATGGGAAATGGGGAGCAGGTGGAAATTTTAATTAAAAAAGAATAAAAATAAATAAATAAGTAAAAAAAAAAAGAAAAAAAAAAAGAATAGGCTTAAAGACTCCCCCACCTCTCCTTCTCTCTCTCTCTCTCTCTCTCTCTCTCTCTCTCTCTCTCTCTCTCTCTCTCTCTCTCTCTATGTGTGTGTGTGTGTGTGTGTGTGATAAAACTTACCATTAAATCATGAACAGAAAGTTTAGGTCCATTCTATTCAGTGACCCTGAAGAGAGTTTAACTTTGGGGTGCTGAGTGAAGAAATGAGGGACACCCCTCCAGAAGGCCACAGAGAGGATGTCTGGTGTGCAGCCAGCAGCCAATCCTACTGCTCACACCATAAGCAGTGTTACTGATCTTTAAAAATGGGATCAACTGCCTGGGGATTGCTTTCAAAGATGGTCAGTAACCTAACATAGCAATTCAGCGCTGAATTTATACAGAGAAGAGGGGCAGGAATTATTTCAGCTGTTAGGCTAGACATGTGTATGCTATGACCCACTCTCAGTCAGGTAGTTTCTTTACCGTAGCCAGCCAGGACAGTTTCTCATTCCCAGACAAGCTCTGCAACCACTACCTAAGGTTTCCCTTTAATGCTACAGGGCTGAATCGCATGCTTTCTTAAGTGCCATGCCTTCTATGTTGGAAGATACTAAGTTTTCTTTATCATTTTTGGGAGGGCGAGGACCTTTAAGCATAAAATCTTAAATCTATGATGGCAGAAATGGCTCAGAGCCGGCACCAGTGAAGCGTGTAGGAGACATGGAGCTGAAATATCCCACACTTCATCGGCACTATCCCCTGGGGACCGAACTCAGAAAACTCATACCTTGAAAAAGTCACCATAAATATTTAGTGAGCTGATAATCGAGGCAGAGCTGATGGAGAGCAGAGGCAGTAAATTCTCCTCCAAGACGCAGGAGAAATATTTTGCTTGGTTGAAATAATTTATGAGTACTGTGGGGGTAGAAGAGATGAGGAGTGGAGAACTAGAAATCGTGATTTGTTACGATTCTTATTTTCAGGACTTGAATTTATTCCAGAGTGTTTTCTGTCCACTGCAGCATTGTGTGTGTGTGTGTGTATGTGCAAATCATCTGTCATATTCTTAAATCATAAAAGCAATATACAAAGCAATTTTGTGAAAACCTTATCCTGGGTTGTATTTCAAGATCTGACTAATTTTGTTTCCACGTTGCCTGCCCTTTGAACAATCAGTGCAAGGATCATCCAACTGCAGTCTTTTAAAACCTTTACATTATAAGCTTCTGACTCTGGGCCTAAGGTTCAAAACTCTGAGAAGGCAAGTTGGTGGCAAAAGAAGCAGCTGAGCACTAGCCAGCACAAAGGAAATTACCAAAGGCCACATGCTAGTATAAAGCCGTTAGACTTTCAAAGATGCCCACTGGGGGAAAAAAACCACCTTAATCTGTCATTACTCAAGAACTAGCCATGAGGTTCTAGACAAAGCAGAGCCATCCATAACTCTGCATGTTAAAAAGTACCTTTATGCTATCTGGAATATACTAATGCTGTTCAGAACCTAGCTGAACACCCCAGTGTTTCCCCAGTGCATTCGAGAGTATTTGTTTCATACACAATGCCCTTGAAACAAAGCATTTTTATTTCCTGAAGCCGGGCAAGGAAACTCTCTGACAGGTTCATAATGCAGGAGGACATATCAGAGACTAGAGATCCTCTGTAGAAAAACAGTTGGTCTGTGTCAGGTCCAAAAGGAACCCTGGACAAATGGCTAACTGCGGTGCATGCTGGCCTCCATGCTTGTTCAGCATTGCAAGTTCCCATTACAGAGTCCTTGCTGGTATCCTGGCTTCTCTCCCAGGTCTTTTCCGCATGTCCCCTACCCTAAACTTCTCCAGTTCTTGGGCTTCCTTTCCCCTAAGTACTCAATCCTTCATAATTCTGCCATTTCAGCCTCTCTCTCACTTGGTCCCTTCTCTTGCCTCTCTCTCTTCTTTCCCTCTCTCGCCCTGCCTCACCACTATGGCCAGGTTCAGTCTCCTGGGCCATGTTCAGTCTCTATTTTCTCTCCCTGCTCTGGACTCTTTCAGATGCCTCTGTCTGTGCTCTCCCTCATGTCTACAATGCAACCCTCCACCCCACCATTCCTTTGAGCAGCCGTGTCTTCATTTCACTCAGTCTGTTTTCATTTAACCCAGACCTTCCCAAGCCAATTTGACATCTAACTCTTGTTGATGGTTACCTTCCAATCTCCAGAAGGAGACCTGTATCCACCATTCCTAAGTCTGAGGAGTTCCAAGGAAAGTTGTCATCTCGCTCATTTCCAAGCCACTTCTCACCATGCTCCCACTCTTGCCTCTCTTTCTCCTTGACTCATCTGCCAATTCCTATGACGTTTTTGAGATGCCCTCAGATGGCCACCTGCTCTGGGAAGTTTTCCTTGTCCCCCTGGTCTGATTGAAACTTCACTTTTCTGCTTTAAAGAAAACATCTGCATTTCTCTGTGAGCACAGAGGACCCTGAATTGAGATATAAATTCCAATGTATTTACCCCCCCGCCCCCCAAAAAAGATGGTTGAACAGGGAACATACTTTACCTCTCTTTGATTTGATTTCTTAGCATCTAGTACAGTGCTGAGGCCAAATAAAACAGTTGTGGTGCATAAGGGAGAATTAACTGAATAGTAAGTATGAAAGAATAGAGCTGACCTCCGCAGGGCCGCTCCTGCTGCAGAAGGCAGTGCTTATATTCTCCCTGGAGTATCATCTTTCTGTGGACCCTTTCTATCCTGGTGCTCTACTTATAGAATATTTATTTGATTCTCCCACAAACCTACTGAATATAAACAAAAGGACATACAAAAAAATTTCATTTGATGCCTGATCCTCTAAACAAAACTGATTTTGAGATAAATATAGACTCAGAAAGTCACAAAAGCAGCCCATTTGTATTTTCCCAAAGACAGCATTTTATATAGCTAATTAGGAAGTTGACATTGATAGTATTTGTAGACATTATTCAGAATTCTTTCGTGTGTGTGTGTGTGTGTGTGTGTGTGTGTGTATTGTAGCCCCTTGCAGTTTTCTCTCTTTTATAGATCGGTGATACCAATACACACATGTGCACGCACACGTGAGCTGCTCATCAGCACAAAGACCTCTTTATGAGAATCATGGCTAGCTACCAACACACACAGCATCTTCTGATCATCACTTGCAGGGCAGGACAGTCATCACTGGAGTTCCAGGACACTGCCATCCAGGAGTAAGCAGTGGCTGCCGTGTATCACCTGACCAAGACTAGAACATCTCTGATTTCAGCAGTGTTAGCAGAAGGTCCAGAATGTCAAAGGTCCTGGACAGTTCCTCCAGCAGAGCAGAAAAGAATCAGACCTCATCTCACCCCCCACTTACCTCTTTCAAAGGACTCTCATGCTCCTGCAGCCCGAGAGTCTAAGGGATAAATGTCCTGTCTTGAGAGGAAAGGTTTCTTTGGGTGAGAAACATGGAGGAAAACCAAGAGTGTCCAGTGAGTTGACCCAATCCTGGGTCTCTAGCTTGTTCCCATCAGTAGAAGGATGAAGATGAGGAGCACATTCATAGCCACTCATTAGGCAGAGGTTGCAAACTGGGAGATCCATCTGACAACACCCTGCCTGGCCCAGGGATAAGTGAAGAAACAGCAGCAACAGTAGGGGGGTTTAGACATGGATCACTGTCTACGTGCCAGGAAGCATTTAAGCTCAAAACTTCATTTAGCCCTCAGACCTAAGATCTCTATTTCATGCCCATATTTATTTTTTAGTCACTTGCCACCCTGCCAGCCATGCAGTAATTGAAAAGCCTTTATCACGACACTTTTCACAAAGGTCACCAGCCTGTGACTCTCCATCACAGTGCACACACAAGGAGATCTTCAACATTGAGTTAGAAGACCTCCTTCCTTCCTGTGGGCTCGAGCCCATGCCCAGGACCCACAGGAACAGGAACTAAGCTCCAAGCAAATTACCTTTGCTTTCAGCTTTGTTCTTCTGCCTTCCTCTCTTGGCTTCTGCTTTATGTTGTTACCCCAACCTTTTCTATTTCCTTTCTGTAACACTCCATTCAACCCTAAAAACTATACATTCTTTAATTCACTACCTCTGTAAAGCCTTTACTGAACAGAATTAAGCCCATGTTTCCTCACTGCATCCATAGCTTCTCATTAAAAATTTTAAGCTAGCCCAAACTCAGCTTTCATCATTAGTTCTAAGGTCATTTTGTTCACAGGCAGCAAGCTGAGCGCTGGCTGTTTGGGAAGCCCCTGTCACAGTACTCCAAATACTCTCCATCAAATGAATAATATTTCTAGTGGTGTTCTCTAGACCTGCCATCACCTTTGGGTATTAGTATTGTGACAATATTCTGAATTTATGAGAAATGGGATCACTCGGCAGAAACTGGGAAGGGTTCAGTAAATGCTCCTTTTACAAACAACTTACACAAGTCTTAGAAGAGGGCAATAGTAATGCCACTAGACAAATAAAAAACAGAGGTGTTTCGGAAAATAAACTAGCTTCTCCGGGTCAGGATGATTTGAATGCAGATCTATCTAACTCCAAAGCCTGTGTGCTTTTTATCAGTTCTTGGGGGCAGGGAGGCAGTGGGCAGTGGGCAGCCCTGGCCCCTACTAGCATCAGTTTCTTCTGTACCTTATTCTAACCCACAGAGCCCCTCAGTGTGTTCTGGGAGTCATGAGATGAAGGTAGAGAATTTTGATCCTCCTGTGCCTGTACTCTCTGATCCCAGATACTTACTTCCACCTACCTGGTGCCCCAAGCCCTCTTCAAAGCCTTCCTGCCTTCAGACTCCAGCTCAGAAGTGATGGGATAAGCCCACATCTCTTGGATGAGTGATAGCTATCTGTCTTCTCTTAGCAGTGATGCTTGTAGTTAGTAAGACTTTGTTTACTCAGAGGTTAAAAGTCCACATGGAACCAACTTAATAGTGGGAAGTATAGGCCTTTGGGGTGGATGGAGAAAAGAGTCTAGAATATAGGGATGCTGCGAACTTATCGCATGTAACTTAACACATTAGTGACCTCTCACATCACATAGACAAACACACAACTTTTCCCTCCCTCTCCATCTTCACCCACTCCCTTCTCTCTTCCTGTCAACCCAAAGGCAGACTCTCAGGGCCTTTGCTGGGAGAGGGAGTATGGTGAGTTTCAAAGCAGCAGCAAGTTCTGCAAACATTCAGCCCTCTAGAGTAGCAACTTGAAAACAAATGATATAAAATCAAGGTAGGAGAACACATTGACAGGAGGGAGATGCCCTGTAACTGGGAGTGGTTTGACACATGTCCCTTGATCTGGTAATAACAAGGAGTCAACAGTTATACTAAGTGTCTCCTGTGTCCCAGGAGTTTCACAGCTATATCGTCCCTATGACAGTTATATATGACTATATATAGCATAGCCACCTGGTAAATGAACAAACTAAAGCCTAGAGAAGTCTCATCAGCAAGTAACTGGTCTACAACCTAGGATGTATCACTACCAGAAGTGCTGCCTGTCTATCCTCACTCCTTCCAGGCACATCACATTGTTCCTGTTTGTAATACTGCTATCTGAAATTACTCTGGGGAACATTTGTTTATTACCCCCCCTCCCTTCCCGTTCCACTGAATACAGTAACTTTAGACATGGCAGAGAACCTGTCTGCCCGCATGTCACTCTGCATCCATGTATACATAGGAGTCCTCAGGAAAGATTTGCAGATGTGAAACGATAGAGACGGGATTGAAGATAAGCCTGTGTTGTCCCGTGGTTCTTAGTCACCCTTCTAGTTTATCTTCCTGGACCACTATTCTCCAGCCTGCAGGAACAGACGCATGAGAGCAATGGTGCTACTTGAATATTGAAGTAACCCACAAAAGGAAGCTACTGCTTGTGTCTCCTCTTCCTTAATCACTTTATCCATCAAAGTCACCTCCTCTAGGGAAGTCAGACCTGTTATCGGCCAATGGTATCTTCCCTGTGTTATTCTGACAGAATTTTTTTTTTCTGATATGGTCTTCACAGTTTTCGCTGTTTAATTTTAGGCTATAGGTTCTTATTCTGTAGCCCACACTAGAAATGACTGTGCACCTCAGGCTGTCCTGAAACCTATAAGTGTAAGCGTTCATTTAAGCGTTCCGATGGCAGGTGTAAGCCACCAGACTGACAAGGAATTCTCATAAGAAATGAAAAAATTGGGTTTCTATCAAGCACTGGGAACACCCACAGTTCTGTGAACTCATTAGAGTTCAAGCCAAGTGTGTGGTCTGGGTCTTGGCAGAGGAGGGCTGTTTGTTCTTATTCATGACCCAGTGCAAATACCCTCATGGCCCTGGGAATAACTGCAGCCCAGAGGCTTCATTTAGCACCCATAAGTTTTTACAATGACCAGACAGCACTAGGGCTACTACCTTGTTTTTCCCTGACAAGGGTCACATCCATCACCAGTATGTACTGGTAGCAGATTCTGAAAGCACCAACTCACCCTATATAAAAAGAAAAGCCACAGGGTGTGGTGGTACACACTTGTAATCCAAGTACTTGGGAAGCTGAGTCAAGAGGATCAGGAATTCAAGGCCAGCATTGGCTATGTAACAAGTCTGAGGCTAGCCTGGAAAACAGGAGACTCTGTGTCAAAGAAAAAAAGTATTTGAAAGGATAGTATTGAAACAAGATTATCATTATATTATGAGAAACAGTTGGAATGGTTTAGCTGGGCACGGTGGCCAAGCATATCTCTATATAACACCAGTGTTTGGGAGGTAGAATAATGGAAACAGGGATTCAAATACCAACCTGTACTACATAGTGAGTAGGAGGCCAGCCTGGGATACATGAGGCACTATTTCAGAGAAAGAGAGAGAGAGAGAGAGAGAGAGAGAGAGAGAGAGAGAGAGAGAGAGAGAGAGAAGAAAGAAAGAAAGGAAGGAAGGAAGGAAGGAAGGAAGGAAGGAAGGAAGGAAGGAAGGAAGGAAAGAAAGAAAGAAAGAAAGAAAGAAAGAAAGAAAGAAAGAAAGAAAGAAAGAAAGAAAGAGAGAGAGAGAGACTGGCAGGCTGGTTTTCCTGTCTACCAATATTCTGTCTTTGACTTCTTGCTTTGGACTTTGTGGTAAATCACTTCTGTTAACCTTAGGGTTGTAAGTTAGCTAAATGCAGACCAGGTTCTATGGATGTGGCTTGAACTCTTTCAGGTCACACGAGGCCAATCAGTGTTCAGCAACCATCCTGCCCAGCCTGAAAATACTAGCCTATCCAGGCCAAGCTTGGTGTTCTGCTCCCAGGCCAGCCTGAAGTCTAGGGAAGGAGCAGGAAGAATGCATCTGGTAAATCTATGCACATCTCCAGATGATGGATATCAACATAAGTGTTTTGGCCACAACTCCCTTCATGAAGGAGCAGCAATCTAGCCAGTGAGTCACCACGAGAACTAACAAGGCAACGACCCATAAACATCAGAGGATGGTCACGTCACCATAGACTGGAATCACTGAGGAAGACTGTGGACTTAGAAGGGGTCTTAGGCGAAGTGCTGGAGAGCAAATGGACTGTTGATAAATAAATATTGGAGAATAATAAATAAGGATAATAACTAAGGCAAAGGCTCGAGGATGGAAATGTGGAGGTGGGAGAGGAAGAAAACAGAGTGTGTAATTCTGGAGGGTGGAGTGACTTGGCAAAGGCCAAAGCTTCGTGCAGAATACTGGTGAGGAATGGGACTGGAGAAGGACACAGCTGTGTAGCATATGACTCAATAACATTTACTTAACCCAGTTGAAGAAGAGATGGAATGTTCTACATCTTGAAATCTCGTGATTTGGGTCACAGGGAAAGAGTTCACAGCCATACCTATGTTTTTCCTTGCTGGGGATTTTGTCGTCTATTCCTCACGTATCAGTGTGTCTCCAGAACAATTCTTTCTCTGATATCTTTCTTGAATCCTCTCAAGGTAACTGTAGCCACTGTCTTACCTTCAGTTACAAAGGATATGCCAAGAGGATAGCTTTGTCTCTGGTCTTGACTTTGAGATTTAGACTCTAAATCCAATTGTTTGACAATCAACTTAATATTTCTTAAATAGAATAATATATTCTTGACAGTACCTAACTGATTTTCACATTTTCTGCCATTCTTATGGGTAATATCCTTCCTTTCTTCCTTCCTTCCTTCCTCACTTTCTTTCCTTTCTTCCTATCATCCTTCCTTTCACCCTTCCCTTCACATCAATTAAATATCGTCTATATTTTGCATATCAAATGAAATGGCAATTTATCTTTTGATAATTCATAGTACAGTTAAACAGGTAGATAAATTCAATAGGTCTTTTTATTATTTAAAAATAATTAATATATTACTTACAAAAATAAATATCCATAACATACCAAAATAAATTAGAGATACACAGCTTTTGACGAATCCATTCACTTTTATTCAGAGGTTCAAAAATTGCCTCTTTCTCAAATAATATCTGAGTAGAGCCTTAGATCTTGACATTAATCAGACAGAAAAAAAAGGTAACAGCACTAGTTTGATGAGACAGGAAGAACAAATGAATAGATAATAGTTTATAAAGAGAGCTTTTATATTAACCATGATAACAGCCCTCACTGTCTACCCACTACTGGCAAGAGCTATCCACATGCTCTTTATATGACCTTCAAATCATCATTTTACAAAAGAACACAAATTAGAAGTTGACCCGGAATCCCATGTTTCCCTGACTTGAGAATCTGAACAATGTAGAACGATAAGAGACAGAGCTAAAGCACTGGGAAGAAGCAAGAACCCACAGATTCTGGAAAGAAACGAGCCATTGTGCTAGGCTTCTAGAAAGAGAACTTACCTGGAGTAGAATGCCACCTTTGGAGTGAGCCCAGGATTAATTTAGGGGTAGGAGACTTCATGAATCAGATGATACGATAGGGCTTCTATCGTTGGGCAGGTGAACTTTGTGACTCCTGTAGTACAAAGTAGAAAAGAATGACCCTGTCATGACTTGGGTGTTGGGAGGTGGCTGGATTGATAACACTCCGGAATTTGAAGAGCCCTGCTTTTTAAATATTGCTCTGCATTTTGGGGGGCTATTTGGTGTAGTATTATTGGGTGCCTGCATTCCAGGCCTTTCTAGGTAAGGTAGATAAAATTAATCAATAAGTGTTGTAATAAGAGTGGCGGTGGGACTGCGTCCCACCACCCGCACGGCTAGCTTTTGCCCCGAAATAATTACACAGAAACTGGATTCTTTTAAACACTGCTTGGCCCATTAGTTCCAGCCTCTTATTGGCTAGCTCTTACATAGTTTTTTTCTTGATTTCTTTTTTTTATTAATTAATTAATTAATTTAATTATTCAAGATTTCTGCCTCTTCCCTGCCACCACCTCCCATTCCCCCGCCCTCCCCCAATCAAGTCTTCCTCCCTCCTCAGTCCAAAGAGCAAGCAGGTTTCCCTGCCCTGTGGGAGGTCCAAGGACCACCCACCTCCATCCAGGTCAGTAAGGTGAGCATCCAAACTACCTAGGCTCCCACAAAGCCATTACGTGCAATAGGATCAAGAACCCATTGCCATTGTTCTTCAGTTCTCAGTAGTCCTCATTGTCCGTTATGATCAGCGAGACCGGTTTTGTCCCATGCTTTTTCAGACCCCGGCCAGCTGGCCTTGGTGAGTTCCCAATAGAACATCCCCATTGCCTCAGTGTGTGGGTGCACCCCTCGCGGTCCTGAGTTCCTTGCTCGTGCTCTCTCTCCTTCTGCTCCTCCTTTGGATCCCATTTCTAATATTCTGTGTAGCACTACGAGCTGACTTACCAGGAAAGATCTTAACCTGCGTCTGTCTGGAGTGAGAGAATCATGGCTACTGCCTGACTCGACTTCTTTCTCCCAGCATTCTGTTCTGTCTACTCTGCCTATCTAAATTCTACCCTATCAGAGGCCAAGCAGTTTCTTTATTAATTAACCAATGAAAGCAATAGATAGAAAGATGACCCTCCTCCATCAAATAAGATACAGCTGCTGGCCTCAAGGGAGTCCTTGATTAATGATGGAGATACCAAACCAAAATAAAACAAAACAAAAACCAAATCATCATAGAGAATAAGTCTGAATACTATATATGGACACATCACAGGCAGGCTTCTTATAGAAGGGTTGGTCTTCATCCCTTGCCCTCATAATCTACAAATGTAATAGCTGATGGTAAGGTATTACAATATAGCCCAGGCTGACCCCAAACTCAAGAACCTTCTGTTTTTGCTTCCTAAGGACTGGCATTACATATGCCATAGACAGACCTAACTTGCTGTGGGACAATGGTTTTGTGCCCTGTAAAGATTTGTCACTTGTATTGGTTTAATAAAATGCTGATTGACCAGCAGTCTGGCAGGAAGTATAGGCTGGGAAACCAGAATAGGAGAATTCTGGGAAGAGGAAAGGCTCAGTCTGAAGTTGTCACCAAGACACAGAGGATGCAAGATGAGAATGCCTCACTGATAAAAGGTACAAGCTATGTGGCTAACACAGATGAGAATTATGGATTAATGTAAGATACAAGAGTTAATAAGAAGCCTGAACTAATAGGCCAACCAGTTTATAATTAATGTAGGCCTCTGTGTGTTTCTTTGGGACTAAATGGCTGTGGGACCAGGCAAGACAGAAACCTCCATCAACACTGGCTAAATGAGGATCCACATTTTGAACAGCTGGGTACCTGTGCTTCCTGACCCTCAGCTACTTCTAACTGTGTCCATAATTTTAACTTACCTCTGACATATGTTCCTTTTATTATGTCTCATATTTAATGTCCTAATGGACTTATTCATGCAAGCAATGCATTTTCTGGATACTCACCAATTATCAGGCCTTGCATCAGGCACGGTTCTTAGAGAACTCCTGAAGACAGTTAATTCTTTGACTTTGGTTTTAAAATGAGAACACGGGTAATGTTTCTGGATGATACTCAAAATATTATGACCCCTAGTATAGTAGCATTAAGAAAACCAGCCTTCAAGTTCCTGCACTGTGCAGTACCCATCACCAGAGTGGTTCATTTCGTGCTCATGAACTGCAAGAATCGATATGGTGAAAATGGTTATCTGACCAAAAGCAATCTACAGAGTCAATGCAATCCTCATCAAAACATCAATACCATTTTCACAGAAATCAAGTATTTTTAAAAAATGAAAACAGAACTAAAACTGTCTAGGGAATCAGAGGGAACTCATAGGAATGAAGAGAGAGGAGAACGGGGATCTGGCTAGATGAAATGCCCTTATATAGTCTAGGACCACATACAATGAATATGAAACAATGGAAATCTCAAAGAGCAGATGTGGTCCACCCTGGGTCCAAATGGATGAACAAGAGCCTGAGGCAGGTTTTTCCTTTTGGGAGAGAAGCAGCATTCTATCCTAGCAAAGACTGCTGAGAGAGTGACATTGTTCATCTCTCTCCAAGACCTCACTCCAGAAGGAGGTCACAGGCAGGGGGTGACAGACAAGCCCCACAGGGCTCGCCACTATTCAATGTGTCTGGGGGCGCAGATGATGAGAACAGCTTGCAATGTTCTTGTGATAAAGACTGAGAGCCTTAATGGACCATTTCT